>NW_012087886.1:4741-9880 GCF_000956235.1 Wasmannia auropunctata | reverse complement strand
TTTCAAGGGGTGGTTTCATCCCTGCAAAACAGAATTGAGCACCAACGAAAAATAGTTTCATGCTACGGATAAACTGCTCTACTTTTACACCAAGAGTCAGATTTTTCTGAATTTTCGGGTTCGCAAACTTCCCTTGTGAGTTATGACGTTACAAATGAGAATTACCTGAGTTTTGGTGTAAATGGAAAGCAACTAATAAATGATGAGTTTATAGTACGTCTGACGAAGTAAATCTACATTACAATCAAGATGCTTTGCTGCATTGCAGTAATAAAAATTGCAATAATAAAATAAAAAATTGTAATAATTATTAATTTCTAACTTTATTGTTGAATAAACTTGGGGTTACATTGTCTATTTAGCTGGAACCAAGATGGCGGATAGGAATACCTACATCTATAGTGCCTTAGTAGCTGTGTTCGCGACTCAGGGCGGTGTTTAGTTCCTAGGCGTTGTCGCGACAAGAAAGCAAGTTATATATACATCACAATTAAACGTTACATCATAGTGTATTGATGACGCAGTTCAAATAAACTTCATACGCGGAACCACAGTTAAGATTTCAGTTGCTATTCTTTCTGATCAAGACACTTCTTATTCTAAAAAGTTATTCGTCAAAGTTTTGCTGGAGAAAAGAATTGTGGAATCCTCAGGATATAAAACAATAGCGAGCAAAAAAATGCGTAATTTGAATTTTTCATCATATTTTATTTTCTATTAAAGATACCGATGACGTTTTTGGACATGTTATTTATACAAACACAATCTACACATAATTATCATAAAAATGTTTTTACAAAAATTATTTATTGTACTAATTTTTGTTTTTCTTTTGTTTATATACGTAACTTATATTAATAAAAATGCAATTATAATATAAAATTACTTATTGATAATCGGGTCACTGCAAGTTTTGATTGTAGCATTTGTACAGTATATTATCAACAAATTTGTTCATTATAAAGTGAAAAATTCTAAATTTACAAAAAAATATCACTTTTCTTATATAAACATTAGTAAGTCCAACTTTATATTATGCTGAAATCATTATATAAATTATTATTATTATATCATTGCTTTAAAATATTTCCAATATACTTAATACCATTAAGTAATAAATCTATTACAAAATCGAAGAATGTGAATAAAATAAATTTACGCATTTTTTTGTCTGATATTGTATGTATTTAAGTGATTGAATTTGCAAAAGATTTTATCTCTAAGTTTTTATTTACAGATTTCTTTTTGTTCCAAAATGATATATGCGATTTTACTTAAGATATCAGTCTTATTCCCCTTCCCTACACACACACACACACACACACACACACACACACACACACACACACACACACGCACGTACGTACGCACACAGAGGACCTTAAATATATTACCATACTCAAGAAGGCATATATTTTTTGATATATTTCAAGTAAAAAAGTTTATATAAACATGCATCCTAAACGGTTTAGTTTCCGAAATATAGAATGTTTTCAGAAAAATATTACTACAAATATTAATATTAATATAAATATTAATATTATTGCTATAAATTTAGACAGATACCACTCGTTTAAATTTTTATTATTGCTATAAATTTAGACAGATACCACTCGTTTAAATTTTTTTGAAAACACCCTGATTCAGAAATTAAGCCGCTTAGGACATATATATGAAATTTTTTTACTTGAAATAAACCAAAGAATTATTCCCTTAAGTATGGCAATGTACTTAAGGAACACCCTGTACATGTATTTACGCATATTTGTTAATATTTACACATAATTAATTATCACATTTAGGTTACATATTATAGCAATATGTAAGTTTACAATAAATTTATTATTAGTTTATGCCAACAATCTTATTGTTGAAAATTAAAATTAATTAACACGGTTAATTATAGATTACTTTTAAAACCTTAAATATACATATATCTTTGAGAATTATAAATATTACAAATAATTCGATGAAATATTTATTCAAATTTACATGTCTAAACATTTAAGAGGATGCTGAAAGGTCAGAAAAATTTGCACAAGGTAGATAAAACAATATCTCAGTATTCAATTTCAATGTTATCTCTAAATGAACTTCTTACAATATCTCCTGTCTTACTAAAACATACATTGTTCTTATTTAACTTATTGAAGTGCCATCTCTTGCAAAATCCGGCACTGCTAGACGCTTTGTTATCATTCCTATCTTAACTCAGGCGTACAAATTACCATAAATTGCAGTCGTAAGGATTTCTTTTTTCCTAGACTTTCAATTGTAGCTCAGAAGGCTTTGTATTTTCTGTTCATGTAATCCGATTCGGAGGACGTAAGCATTTTGTACATATGACCTACAGAACTTTTACACTAATAAAATGTTTATGTCAGGTAAAAGCAGTTTTTAATTTTTTTCGTTTTTACTACAAATTTCTTCGTTCCCCGAATACATTTTATGTCTAATTCAATCCTGTGAAAGGGTTTTTAATTCCGTTTTGTCATTTCGGAGAAATCGTTACGACTACAATGTATCGGTAATTCCGACTTTTCAGCATCCTCTTAAGAGCAAAGATACATTAAAAAATGAATAATTAACCTTCAATTTTTTAACATTAAAAAAATGATTGTTTTTTATTATTGTAAGTTATAAAAATAATTTTTAGACATCTCTAGCTGCATAAAAAAGGTGATACATTTTTTCTCGCATAGATCAGAATAGACAGTGCATCCATACAGTCTTACATTTTCCACATAGTTTTATAACATTTACAATTTTTAAGGTAGATTAAAATTAGACTTTAATAGCGATTGCCAAATTAACCGAGTTAATTGATTTGGAATATCAGCAACAAAATTGTCGGCAATAATTTGAAATAAAATAACAAAGGATAAAATAAAGCTGTCGGTACAATTTAAGTAGGTAACAAATAGGTAAAACGATACACAGAAAAAATTTTTCTTTATTCCTAATAATAAGAAACAATAATATCAACAATATCGATAATAACAACCGAAACATTGATAATAACAATCAGCACATTGACAATAATAATTAATATGTTCACCATAACAATCAGGACATCGGCAATAACAATCAGGACATCAACAATGGCAAAATGATGACAATAGAAGAGACATTTAAATTAACAAAAAAAAAAGGAGAATGAGCTGTTTAAATACTATGAGCATTTTTTAAGAAAATACCAACGAGTTATCCTATAAACTTATACGATAAAATATATCCTAAATTTTTCTTGATTAATTATACTAGGGTTTCTGTCACACAAGGCGTATGGATTTCAGCAATAACTTGAAAAGTGTCTATACAGAATGACGACGATCTTTGTCGAATACCATCATCCTCGTTATTCGAGGAATGTTCCTCAAATCAGAAAGAAGGCACTTCATTAGATTCTTCTTCAATTTTAATGACAATTTGATTGTTATCAATAAAATTATCATCAAAGTCTTGTTTCTTATTATCGACATCCTGTTTGTTATCATCGGTATCTTGATTACCGTCGACATGTTGATTGTCACCGTTGATATCCTGATTGTTATTGTCAATATCTTGATTGTTATGGTCAATATCCTGATTATTATTATCGAGGTTTTGGTTATTATTATCAATGTTCTGGTTTTTATTGTCGATATCTTGATTATAATGGCCGATAATCTGGTTATCGACGAGATCCGCACGCTCAGTATTCTCTGTACCCTCATTTGTACCGTTTCTTGTCCTTCGTTCACCAAATTGTTGATAGTAATACTCCTCGCGCATCAATTCATTTAGGTTGCGCCAGCGTAAACACATTATCAAGATGAATGGCTTACGGATTTCTTTGTTGAAGATTGTGTAAATAATTGGGTTCAACGCGCTATTGCAGTAACCAAGCCAAAGAAACAGGGATGATACTGAATGAGGGATGTCATCAGGTTTATAGAATGGTCTGATCAATGCTAGCATAAAAAACGGCAGCCAACAAACAATGAATGCACCAACGATGATGCCCAAGGTGGTGCTAGCTTTTCGTTCACTCTTTCTCCTCCTCTGCTGGCGTCTGTTACATGTGCAAACCCGATTATTACGTGTCCTCAGTATCCTTATCGATTTCTGCAGCATGTTTTGCGTTAGACTCTCTCGACGCTCACCAGTGTGATGACTTGGACTATCTGCGCTCTGTAATAGAATAATTTATTAAATGACATTGTTTACATATAAAAAAAAAGAAAATAAAGAAATTTTGTCAAAATTATATTATTTACATTTATTTTTACTTTTTATTATTATTTTGTAAAGAAAAAAATTATTAATATTATAATATTTCTTTTTACAAAGGAAAAATTTATTTAGACATAGTCTAGGTAAACTGTGGTATGCCTTAATGTAAAATTGTAGTGCTGTAATATGTCTTTACCATTTTTTATACGTACAAATTTTGTAAATATTATGATTTGAATATGAATTTAATTTTTATTCCGAATTATATCCCGAGTTGAATAATTTACAAAAGAATGTTTTTTTCATTGTTTTAAAATCTATTTGCCTATTTAACTTTTTCAGAAGGCCATTGCATTCGGAGTCGCGAATTTATAAAACATAAATTTAAAAATAAAAGTTTAATAAAGTTAAAAAAGTAAAAATTCATAGGGAAAAAAAGTTAACAGACAAAATTAATTAGTATTTATAACAAAATAAATGAACATAATTAGAATTTTTATTGATGTTTTGTCCGCATGTTACCGACGTTAATTCATATTGCTAAATAAATAATTAAAACCTGGCATGTAAATATTATACGTGCGTTGTCACCATTTGTTTGCACTATTGATATTACAAATACATATAATATACATGATATACAGGATGTCCCAAAACTCTTAATTAATATTTCAAGGCGTAAAAGAGAATAAAATTTTAAACTAAAAGTTCCTTTACTAATTTTGGCTTAGACCATATATTATTTACAGAGTTATTAACGAATAAAGTTATTCAATCAGATCGCGCTTAGCCGGAGTACGTAGGAGCGTAGCATGCCGTGCGGCTCTTCACGCTTACTTCTCTCGATTAAAATTTTATTCTAATTTTTCATATCAATAAATGAATAAATTAATAAATAAGGTAAGTAAATAAATAAATAAATAA
>NW_012087886.1:0-4721 GCF_000956235.1 Wasmannia auropunctata | reverse complement strand
GGGGGGGATAATTTATTAAACGCAAGTGAGGATCAATACTCATTAAATTGTTTAACAGCGTGATGATACAGTTCTGTTTCAATCAAATCATCTGTTGAATCCGAAAGTAACGGCACGCAGTTCGTCGAAGCTAGAGTAAGTAAAATTATATAGTTATATTGAATATTAACTGACACCTGTATTACGTTCGTCTTTGGCCTCTTATTCTGACTAAATAAGAATAAATTACAGTTCGAAAGAATCATGACAAATAGACCTGTTTTTTTGCCCATTTTTTAGACCTCAAATTTAAAATTTTTTTAATGCCAAATAGTACTATGTGATGTAACATTAATTTTAGAGAAATTTTAAGATGAGCATAGACACGGTTCCGGAGATATACAGGGATGAAAGTGATAGTTTCTCATAACCCATAAAGGTACACGAAACTCTTCAAGTGTCCATACCAAGAAATAAAATATATATTTAACGAAATAAAACATATCGTTTCTTATAGATTCTTTTACACCAGATTCAAAAATATTATACATATATATACATATATATATATATATATATATATATATATATAATGTAATATTATGTATATAATATAATGTATATATAATGTTTATATAATGTATATAATATAATATATATATACACATATATAATATTTTGAGACCTCAAACATTTTTTTCTATTGCATTAATTTTTGGAAGAAGAGGTGGTCCGCTTGACGTAAAACGTCCCAATAGAAAAAAATGTTTGAAGTCTCAAAATACATATTTGTATTCTTGTGTAATTTCAAATGGAACATATATATGGTCTTTTGAAAAATTCAATGTCGCCGCTCAAATATGACATTTAAAATCTGCAAAAGTCACGAATAATCTTACAATATCTTCTTTGATTAAAATTCGGAAATGTTTAATAAATCAGTTTAAAAATAATTGAGCTATAAGATTTTTGAGGTTGTTGATTACAAATCTGTAGACAGAATTACAAAATGGCGAATTCAAAATAGCTGAATTTGGCATCAGTACATCAAGTATAAGCATCATAAAATTATTGTACATTGATCGTTGGTTAAACGGCACTAAAATAGTGCATTACTTGCAATTTTTTCCTTTAATGACAAGAAAAGCAAAGAGAAACATGAAAATTCAGAAATTTCTTGCAATAAAATTTTCTGCAGCTCCGTGACTAAATCTAAAATGAATATGCGTTTATAATATTCTTTGTCATTAAAAGAAAAAAATTGCCAATAATGTGCTAGTCTAATGCTGTTGAACCAATGATCTTTGTAGAGTTAGACTCTACAGAACTTGATTAGACTCGACAAAATCATATCAGCATCTATTTAATTTAATTTAATTTAAATTATTTATAATTTACAAATGCATTACTATATTTATACCAATTTGGCAAAAAAATGTGTATCCGATTTCCGTCACGTAAGATTTTATCACAGAATATCAATGTAAATATTTGACAATATAGGCAACGTTACAAAAGTATATGTGCATCTCAAATATTCTCACAGTTATGCTTTTAAGGTGTCAGAAGAAATTGCGTGAAGAATAATGGCGTTGTCATTTAATATCAACATGATGTAAATAGATTTTTTATGGCAAAATGTATTGCACATGATATCGATAACATGCGATAAAATTCTTTTAATATTAAAAAATATATTTTTAACTTTATTTTTTGAAATTATTTAAATAGTATGTTTAATTATATATATGTATATATATATATATATGTGTGTATATTCGTTTACACAATATGTAGTTATTTCTCTTATAAAATTGTATGTAATTAACAGAAATATTATATTTTTTCTTCTCTCTGTTACAACTCGTACATCTTAATTCATTAATTTATTCTAACTTATTTCAGTTTTAATTAAATTTTATCCAGAACTTTCGTTTCAGGTGAATTAGCGAAAGCGATTTTGTGCAGAAAAAATTATTATAAATGAAAATTTATGAGACAATAAAAGTATAAGACAATGGAAACAATAAGAAAGAAAGTGAGAAGAATCTTAAGTTAGCGTTAAATTATGTACAATCAAAATTTTTAATTTAAAAACTTTAATTTTATTTCCACATTTTAACGTTTATTGCCCTTTGTACTTTGCTTTTTTTGTTCTCAAAAAAATTAAGCAGAGCGCGTATTAATTTATAATAAGATATTTTTATATCTTATATTTTTATATTTTTAATCAGTTCTCTCGAATATTTTTTCTGCGTATCAAATCTTCATTAATTTTGGTCATGAGTACTTATTGATGTTTGTTTTATCTATTGACTTTTTCTTTAATAATTGCTACAAGATAGAAGAAAGTGATGTTGTTTTTAAAAACAGGGAAAAGATTAAAGATAGATAAGGTAGAAAAAAAGAAATAATGTTCCAATATTGGATAAGTATAAGACTAATAGAAGAAAAAAATGAAAAAATAAGGAGAAAGAAGAAAGAAATAGATCGTTGGTTAAACCAGTCAACGAAGGCAAAATCCTTGGTTAATTTAGCCAAGAATTAGATGCATCTAATGTTTTTCCCGTTACAGGCGTAATTTTTATAGTTATTTTCGGATTCTATAACGATTCAAACTACGTAAAAATACGTACGATTTATTCACCTTGCAGTTCTCAAAAGCTCAATTTTGTATACCTTCCTTTTCATGCTTATACAATTATTTATGTGACGCATTTTATTATGTTACGACACTAAATATATTCATCTTCGTCGTTTCACAAATGTTTTTCGTAAATATTTCGGCGAATTTTCAATTTATTTATCAATACGTTGCTCGCAAAATATCTTGCAAATGTCAATCACACTAGAACTTTTTTTCGTTTGTTGCCTTACTTCGCCATAGCTTTGGAATTTATCCGAAGCCCATCGCCGATACGTCAAAATTCGGCAAAATATGGTTAACGTGTACATCGCAGCGCGCGATTGGCATGACATAGATTTGAATCAATCGATATCGTACTATTCTATGCCACGTTGGGATTATGGTATTTATTGCAGATAGCAATACGGCCTCTTTCAATTGCATAGAATTCCTTGAGTTCATTATATTTTTTTGAAACCTAACAACCAGCCATTTTAGGCTTTTTAAAGGCGGATTCAGACATATTTGTTTTGTATCAATGTAGATGATGCAGAGCGTTGCATCGTTTAATATCAAAATTTTGATAAAATGATATGCAAGGCGCATTATTTAATTAATATGCAATGATATACGATATGCAGATACACAACAAATTAATCGCTTAAAGGCTATTGTTTACTCATCACTTACTATCTCAGATTGCAACGATAGTTTATAAATTGATAAAAGCGACTTTTGTAAAATATACCGAAAATTCTTTTTGTTTTATTAATTAATAAATTGTTAAATTGATTATTAAATAACCATAATCTGAATATGAATATTATAAATAACAAACAAATATATATGCTTTTTTGTTTTATTAATTAATAAATTGTTAAATTAATTATTAAATAACCATAATCTGAATATGAATATTATAAATAACAAAAAACTACATATATAAGCTCTTTAATTATATAAAACACTGTCAAATTAATAATATTATATATATTTTTCAATTCTAACTTATATTTACTAAGGTTTTTGGTTCGCAATCAGTAGGGTTGCCATCTATCCTCTTTTCCCCGGACACTGTCTTCGTTTTTACGGCGTCCGGGGTCCAGAAGGATTTTCCGAAGGCGTCCAAGGTAATTATGAGCGTCCGAGGTTTTTCAAGGAATCTTATAAATATTTTGCTTCGATCTTTTCCGCGCGACCCTATTTTAGCCCTGATCGACAATAGGTATAGTAAGCCTAACCATAGCGAAGCGAATAATGAACTATGGTTGGGAGTCAGTTTTTTACGGCAGTGTTCACAAAAAAGCCTTTAGCATTTATGTGATAGGTAGTATACATTATACTGAATGCCTCAGTAAAAAAAGCTTTAGTAAACATAAATTGAAAACTCAATTGTTTCTGAGATATAAACAATTTTGTATTTTAGGTTTAGAACTTTTGGCTTATATATATATGTTACATGCGACGTGAAGATTTACGGTGCTTATTCCAATCTCATTCTGAATATCTTCATTCAATTTCCGTACAAATTTGGAAAGATCTCACCGGCAATCATTTGTTATTATATAATCAGCGATTGTAGATTCTTTTGGTACATAAAAATAGAAGGAGACATATATAATATCTTCTGCAAATATCGAGATAAAGATTTGGCAAGATCGTCCTCTCTTTTCACATTGCATGTTACATGTAGAAGCCAATCAGTTATGACAGTAAAATACAAAATTGTTTGTAGTTCAAATACGATTGAGTTCGATTCTAATTTATGAAAGTATGTTATGTTTACTAAAGCTTTTTGCTCACAATCAGTAGGGTTGCCATCTGTCCTCTTTTCCCCAGACACTGTCCTCTTTTTTAGGGCATCCAGGATCATCCAGGGGGATTTTTCGAAGGTCGGGATAATTATGAGCGTCCGGGATTTCAAAAAATCTTATAAATATTTTGCTTCGACTTTTTCCGTGCTATTCTATTTTAATTCTGATCTATAATAAGTGTTGGGTAAGTTAATATTTTTTTTAAACTAAGTTAAATTAAAGTTAACAGTCTAAAAATTTAACTTAGTTAAGATACAAGTTAGTCCATAATAAAATTAATTGAGTTAAAAGTTAAGTTAATA
>NW_012087885.1:0-1110 GCF_000956235.1 Wasmannia auropunctata | reverse complement strand
TATCATCTTATGTCCCCTTCGAAACCAAACCACTTTTGTCTGAAAAATTTTTCTCTCCCGGGCTTGATTTTCGAGATATTCGACTGGATGGATTAAAATGGTCCACCCTGTATATAATAATTCATACATTAATATATAAAATAAAATATTTTATTAATCGTAATAATGACATTCAACTAAAGCAATAAAATAAATAAGAATTATATCTGCTCTGTACATTAATTAACTTACAAACATAACGAACGAATAAATCAACAAGTTTGCAAACTTGCGCTTGCGAATCTTTGTATTAAATTAAAAGCGACGAGCTTATATCTGAACGCTCGATACCAGCGAGGCTTCGTTGCTTGATACCGGTTACAGTATTAATGGCTGTGTAATTTCAGTATACCACGCCTGTCGACAGCGCAATTGAATCTACGCCGTCGCCATGGTCCGGCATTTTATTCGTTGACGGCTGTCTGGCGATTCAAAGACGCGAGTCTCAAACGCGAATGCCGTTAAGCAAGCAAAGACCCAGCTCTCGGTAGCTCGGTTGAATTAACAATAAAGCAAGCGCAGCCTGAGGTACTCGCGTCGTGTTTGACTTCGCAGCGGCAAGTGTCCTACCTTATGACGTTTGCTAAAACCTTGCAATTTACGTCTGCGCGCGTCGCGCTCCTTCTTTGACGATCCCTCGAGCGCTTCTTTCTCCACTTTACAGCCCCCAAAGCTTGCGCGAAATGTGAAATATAAATGTGCCTCAAGTAATCGCGAACGTGCACGGATGCATTATGAATTGTTTATCCTGCTGCAGAAGCGCCGTCGGTGCTCTTTCGAAAATTCTGCTGCTTAAACAAATGTGAATATTTTAATTATATACTCAGCGCAATTTATTGCGCGACTCGATGTTTCAACGTTCTTAAAAAATTCACAGTCGAACCTCGATAACTCGAGCCTCTACAACTCGAAAACCTGATAAGAAAATTTTGTTCATTCACCTTTCGCTCCATTGCGGAAAACCTCTATAAATCGAAGTAAAACCTACCTTAAGAGGATGCTAAAGCCGTCTGTTTTATCGACAAAAATACCATTTTTGTTGGATGCAAAATACTTCGTATTAATCGCATA
>NW_012087884.1:12349-13665 GCF_000956235.1 Wasmannia auropunctata | reverse complement strand
ATTTTTTTAAATAGATTTATTAATTTTAATTAGGACATATCTTTTTAACTTTTTCGTCATCTTTTAGATATCTTTCGCTTTGCCGAAAAGATAACTTGAAAAAGATATCTTTTCGTCATCTTTTAGAGTTGAGTTTTAGAGTTTTAGAGAATGTTATTTTAAATACGACCGACCCCTGGCTATTACGTTTGTTGTACGACTCTCTAGAAATAATGAAAGATACTAACAAGGTTAAACCTCGCGAAGTGTTAAATTCTGATCTTATAACGAAACTTTTTACACATATAGGTTACCTAAATAGATGAATTTAGAAATTACTAGTTGGGATCCAAAAACGGTTTAAAGGGATAAAACCACCTCTTATATGTTAATTAAATTTTTCCTTTTTTTTGTTATATCTCGTAAACTATTTAAGATATCAGCAAATGTTTTACACAAAAGTTTACAGTAAAATCACCTCATTTTATTTACAGCAATCATTAAAAAAAATTTATTTACAAAAATTTTTTAAAATTTTTTGAAAAATAATTGTTTTTCAAAAATGTTATTGACGTAAAATGTAAATGAATACATATGATTTTGTCGTAAAACTTTTGTATAAAACATTTTTTGATATCTTGAATAGTTCTCGAGATATAACGAAAAAATTAATAATATATAAGGGGTGGTTTCATCCCTTTAAACCGTTTTTGAGCTCCAATTAGTAATTTCTAAATTCATCCATTTAGGTAACCTACATGTGTAAAAAGTTTTGTTAAGATCAGAATTTAACATTTCGCGAGGTTCCCTTGCAAGCATAAAAAGCGCGAAAATATTTGATTTATGTTACTATCTGTAATTTTTTAAATATACATTCTTATAAAAAATATTTCAGGAACTATTTCAATCAGTTTCTACAATATTTGTTTAGACATGAGAACTCAGAGATATAGAATATGGAATGTAAAGAATAAGTCTTTTGTACAATGTATTATTAGCTCAGCGTTAGCGTATAAGGGCTCCAGCACACTGGACGCGGAAATGCTTGCCGCGCGGCAAAATGCGACGCAGTAGCCAATAAACTTACAGCTCCTAAAGAAAGATGACACGTCCATTGGCTACCGCGTTGTGTCTTGCTGCGCGGCAAGCGTTTCCGCGTCCAGTGTGCAGGTACCCTAAGTCTGCTATTCTAGGGATCTCAGGTTCAAATCTCGATGTTTTCAAAAATTTATAAACTTGCGTATAAATTGTAATTAATAACATAGAAAATATGCGGAATAGTAAACACAAATTAAACCTGTCTCTTATACACATCTCTGAGCGGGCTGGCAAGGCAG
>NW_012087884.1:0-6944 GCF_000956235.1 Wasmannia auropunctata | reverse complement strand
TGTGTGTGTGTGTGTGTGTGTGTGTGTGTCAAACAATATTATCATTTTTTTAAATCATAAATTGATACAATTCAGGAACAATTAAAATGTTGGCTGTAGAGCATAAGTTTTCGGATTATATTTATACCTTCAGACTATACTGTATATACATGGCAAGCAATTCGAATGGTCGGGATGTTGCGACAAGAGAGGCCCCTCCGTTCGATTCAACCTCCATCCTCCACTCGACTATATAAAAGCTAGCCGCCGCTGATGGGTCGCTTTAGTTTTTCACTCTTGCCTGCAGCCTTGTCAGCTGAAAAAGAAATTATTCTTTCTTCATACTTGTCGATTTTGACATATTGAACAATCAGTATCGCACGATGAAGGAATATTATCTTCTCTTATTGGTCTCGCTAGTGGCTCTGGCCGTCGCCAACGAAAAGTATACCAGAAAATATGATGATGTGAACGTGGAAAAAATTCTCCAAAATAATCGTGTTCTCACCAATTATATTCGATGCCTGATGGACGAGGGACCTTGCACCGCCGAAGGCCGTGAATTGAGAAGTAAGTAAAAAAAAAGAAATTAACGATAAATATCGAATACACGCAAAAATCAAAAACATTTAGGTCTTAAAAGAATAACTTTTTAAATTTTATTTTTTATTTATAAAGATATAAAAAAATAAAACTACTTAGCACTTAACATTTTTCAATTAAAAAAACGAACCAAACGAACGTAGTTGTAATTGTAGCTATAATTATGGCAGAGAATTCAACATGTACTCTCTCCGTTACATAATTATTGCTGTGAACTTTCTCGCACGTACTACATCCGGGCTTGCCTTTGTATTTACATAACTGTAATGTATAAACTTTATATTTACGTAAATTTTATGTTACTACGTTTACAAAAATTTTAACTTTTTATAGTAATTTATATTAATATATCACACACACATTAATAGAGTTATTACATTCATGTGAACTTTACCTTATAAGTTTCCATAAACTTCAAATTTTATTACATATTATATTTTATAAAGACATGTTTATAGAAATTCCATGTTATAAAATTCGTGTAAGTAATTTAAGTTTTAATCTATACTATATTTTTTATTATCTCTGATGGAAAAATTTTTACGTCATAATTAATATTTTTAAGAATTTTTCATATTTTTAATTAATAAAGATTTTCTAAAGAATACTTAAAAATATTATTCAGGTCATAAGATTTCTTCAAAAAATATAAAATGAGAACTCTTAGAATAACATCAGAATTCACATATGTATCAAAAATTCTAAAAAAATAAGTAGACTTTCTCAACAATTTTGAAAAGTATTTCAATTCATATTTTAAAAAATTGAAAAGTTATAAAGAATTCTAAGAAAAATTTTCTTAAAAAGATATATATTATATAAAGTTATATTAATGTAAATTTTCATTGTAAAGTTTGCATGAACTTGTAATTTTATTATATTTATTTTATTTATTCCTATTTATTTATATTATTGTATTATATGAAATTACATCTACATAATCTTTATGTTATAACGTGAAATTTAAACTTTATTACATATGTAATTATATAAAGAGATATGTTATATTTTGTTAAGTTATTACGTAATTATTATATATATTTTATTATGTTATTGCGTTATTATAAAATATATTAAATTTACATAAATTTTATCTTAAACAGTAAAATATAAAGTTTTCGTTTTCGTAAAACTTTATATATATATATATATTTTTTAATCAAAGTTACTCCAAGATCAATGTATAAAATTTAATTGCATAAACAATAATGAATTATTCAATATCATTGAATTCAAACATTAATAAGTGTTCATAAGTAATTCAATTATAAAATTATAATATAATTTTAATGTAAATTAAATGATATTAAAATTATATTTATATCGTTTCTTATTTGTTTGGCACATTTAGAAAACCTCAAATGATACAATATATTCTATGAATATTACATATAGTGTGTCTAATATGCTTCTACCAAGAATTTATATAAAACTACCATTTTTTATCAAAATTGATATAGATTTGTATGACTATATAATGAAACATAAATAAATATAATTATTAATAAATTACATTTATCCTATTTTTGTTTTATTGCACAGCTTTCGGCAATAATTTTTTCCGAATGTTCTTACAAAAGTATGCTTAATGCTACATAAAATAGTTGTAGAATATATCGCGAAACTAGAAATATTTAAGTTCCAGCTAGTAAATTTGTTAATTAATAGCGAAATATAATTATAACGTATACGTTTTTATTTACAGAGACTCTGCCGGATGCTTTGTCGACCGGTTGTAACAGATGCAACGATAAACAGAAAATTATGGCGGAAAAGGGGATAAATCATCTTAAAACAAAACGATCCAGGGAATGGGATCGTCTTGTTGCTAAATACGATCCACAAGGCGAATACAAAAAACGCTACGAGAAATCGTAATTTTTTAAAAGTATTTTAATGCAATTACTACATTTTTGTATGAGAAATAACAAAAATCATTGTAAGATATAATATGTTGAAATATATAATATTGTGAAATATTCATTGAAAATATAATCGATATTTATTAACAAATACATGATAACATAATCGAATGGAATTCAGTCAATAAACAAAAGTGAAGTTAAAGGTTTTATTTTAAAATTGCTAAATCAGCATTTTTTACAAATATGCAAGTTATGCAATTTATCATTCATTGACCATGTCACCATTTCTTCCAAATAAAAATGTTGTCATTACGTAAGTATTTGTAAAGAGTGTATTTGGCAATATGTATACACGCAATTATTAATCATAAATTGCAATCAGAAAAAGATACATCCAAGATGACCACTTAAAGGATAATCCTTTCTTTAAGCAGCAAATTTTTTCATTCAACGCGTCTCTTCTTAACCAATGATCCAAGCTGAAACACATAAATATAAAAAAAAATATATATATATATATATATAGAGAGAGAGAGAGAGAGAGAGGGGTGGGGAGGGGGCCAAACAATATGTACAAGCGGGTACGACGCAATTATAAAAAATTTTAAAAATATTTAGAATTAAATTTTTTTTTGAAGTAGAAAGATTTCCAAAAATAATCAACAATTTAAATATAATAGGCTAATGGGAATCATTGCGGTAATTATTGCGCAAAATTACAAATTTTAATTAACACAAGTTTATTCCGTGCATGTAAGTATATTTCCATACGTTTCAGTCATCCTTCTGACCATTTTCAGTGGTACTTATATCAAAGCGTAGCAATCACAAGATCGGTATTACGTAGAGTAGACCATATTTCCATCGTGTTTCAATTTATATAATAACCATTTCAACGCGAAAGTAAAAAATAACTGTCTCAAAAGTCGCAACATATTTAAAAAAAAGTAATAAATATTAAAAGTCGACTGTACTTCCAAGAGTCACGATTTAAAATGTAGATGTAAAACGTATGGAAAATACTTACATGTTTGAAATATAGATTTAAAACCGTGACTCTTGGAAATACAGTCGACTTTTAATACTTATTACTTTTTTTTAAATATGTAACGACTTTTGACTTATTTTTTACTTTTGTGTTGAAATGGTTATATAAATTGAACACGATGGAAATATGATCTACGTAATACCGATCTTGTGACTACTGCTGCTACGTTTTGATATAAGTACTACTGAAGATGGCCAAAAGGATGGCCAAAACGTATGAAAATATACTTACATGCACGGGATAAAATTTGTAATTTTGCGCATTATTGCGCTGATTCCTATTAGCCTATTATATTTGAATTGTTGTAATTTTTTTTTTTTCGGCTTAGTTATTCAGAAAATCAAATTTGAAAATCCGCTGCGTACATATTTTATTACAGCTAAGATGCGGTTCGTCGAGCGACATATAACGCGTATCGTGTTTATAAACAACACTCTACTGTGCCGAACAATTAGTTTTCGTTAAAATATCACGACGATGAGTTACACGAATAGGAAGTATACCGACCGAGCTTGATCCGGGCTATGATCCGGGCTTTGAGAGTCTTAATGGTAATTTATCTGTTACTGTTCGCTATTACAGAGAGCGATATCCTAATCGTTGTTCTCGATCGAAGAACATTTCAAAAAGTGGAGCAAAGTCTTTTAAAACATAGATCTTTTGCACCGTGGCAATTCTGTAATAGAAAACAATTTTGTTCATTAAAAATTTTCTTTGTTTTTCCTTGAACTCGATAGCTTTCAAATGCCGTGTAGACATTATTTATAAATACACGCGTTATACGTCGCTCAACAAACCGTACCTAAGATGTAACAGCATGTGTATGTAGCGGATTTTTAAACTCGATTTTCTCGAAAACTAAGCCAAAAATAAAAAATTTTCTTTATTCTTTTATTTTTTATAAGAAATCACGTAGTGCCCGCTTGTACATATTATTCGGCTGGATCTTGTATGTGTATGTGTGTGCATGTGTGTGTGTACACACACACATACACACATAAACTTATTCTCAAAAATAAATTTAAGTACTATATGTATGCATTTACAAACGTACCAGATCTGAAATCGCCGGTAGATTGTTAGTTTGATCGGTAACAGTAGGTTCTTGCTCACGATTTTCTTTCTGTGCGGCCGCCTTTTTCATGTTTCTATGTTGTGGAAAAGTAGGCATGAGTTTTGGATCGCAAGCTACAACATATCAAATCAATCATTTATAAATAGATTTAACCGTTGCTACATCGGAGACAATTTAAGAAGCCTAAATAACACTAACGTAAAGGAGCTTCTTTGAAGTAGCTACTCTGTAAACATTCTTCGGCAGTTGCCCTCTTCTTTGGATCGTACATAAATAAAAAATTCAATAATCTAAGACCAGCAGCGCTTAACCAGGGAAATCTTTGTTTCAAATTGTTATATGGTTGCTGTTTAAGCGTAAAATTCTGTAGTGCTGGTAATGAATTAAATTCTGGCCAAATAGCTTCGCTGGGTGTACCCAGTAAATCGACAATTAACTCTAATTGTGCGATTTCTGATCTACCGGGTAATAAGGGTTTATGTCCCAATAATTCTCCTGATAACAAAACAAAGAGCATTATACAGTACGTATATATATATATATATATATACATAAAATATATATTTATGAATGTTGTAATAATATAAAAAAATAATAAATATAATACAAATATAAAATATATATTAATATTAATACAATAAATTAATACAATTAATATAATGCAATAATAAAATACTCTGCCTAACCCATTAATTTCTTACCCAATATGCATCCAGCTGCCCACATATCGACAGAAGTAGTCTGTGTCTTGGCTTGTAAAAGCAATTCAGGTGCTCTGTACCATAGCGTTACTACTCTAGGAGTCATTGGTTTTAAAGGTAAACCAAACCATCTAGCCAGTCCAAAATCAGCAATCTTTACACAACCCTTATCAGTCATAAGAAGATTAGAGACTTTCAGGTCTCTGTGAACGATAAAGTTGTGATGTAAATAACGCAAACCTTTCAACACTTGCAATACTATACACTTGACCTGGCTTTCTGAAAATGGCGCCTGCATATTATCCAGCAAGCTTGCTAAATCTTGTTCACAGTACTCCATTGCTAGAAATATGCTTTCCAAGCTGCGACCTACTACCACTTCTCTCAGATGTACAATGTTTTCATGTCGGCATGATAATAAAACTGATATTTCCCTGAGACCGCTTACTGGCAGACCATCCTTTTCATGTTCCATTCTTACTTTCTTCAATGCAACGACTTTATCATTTTTTGTATCTCTGGCTCGATACACAATTCCGTAAGTACCCTCTCCGATACGATTCAGTTTTTCAAATTCGGAGACAAACCTACATTTGCCAAGCTGTAAAACATACATGAAAACTAGAGTCATGTATACTTAAAAAGATCTTCAGAGATCAATTTATTACAATATAATATTAAATCTATTACAATATCTTGTTCTGGTATTTCCATAGCTTTGCCAGTTAAAAAGGATGTTAATACTCCTTTTCTTGTGATTGGGGCCGAAGGATCAGGCCCCGAGTCGGATATTGCTTTCTTATCGCTATCATTACGTTCCACGGACTTCTTTTCTAAACTTTCGTCTGAAAAGAAAACGCAAATAGCTCGAAACTTAAATTGTTTTGATTTATTTCTTTCGCTTAAATTTTTAATATTCTATTATTTTTCTCTGTACTTTTTCAAATATTTATTTTTTCAGAAATGTAAATGTAATTAATCAATCTATTTTATTCATATTTAATTAATTAAAAAATAGAAGTATTCATGTAATACCTTTTGTCATTTTGTCACTAAACTGTTTCTTCTTCGATTAACAACCCGATTCCTAAGTGTGAGTTCGATGTGGTCAAACCACTTAATTGCACACAAAATGACCACTTAATTAATTTTTGATAGATGAAAAACAATAAAAACCGATGAAGATTAATACCGGTAATATGGAGATAGGATACGTATACACAATCTTCGACCATATACATAAAGTTATATATAGAAAAGTTAAAGATCGGCAAGAGAGATTATGGAGACCTCTATCAGGATAAATTTCTGGCCCTCAATTGTGTATGGTGCGTTCCCACTGAGCGCGTCACGCGCGCGTCATCCGAATTGATCAATCAAAACATCCCATTTTATTGCGTAATTTGCTGCGCGATCCGGAATTTCATACAAAGGAAGATTCTTTTATCTCTAGAATGTCAAGTAATCTAATCGATGCGTCGCGCAAGGAGTCGCGCGATAAATGATGCAATAAAATGGGATATTTTAGTTAATTCGTTTGTGACGCGACGAATGATGCGTGAGGGTGCGTTCTCACTGAGCGCGTCACGCGTCGCGTCATCCGAATTGACCAATCAAAACATCCCATTTTATTGCGTAACTTGCCGTGCAATCCGAGATTTCATACCAACAAA
>NW_012087883.1:0-755 GCF_000956235.1 Wasmannia auropunctata | reverse complement strand
CGGTGTGAGTTTCGCATGCGAAACAAACGTAAAGTTGCGAGACTTCCGTACAAATTGTAAGTAAGGATTATCGGCAAACTTTCTTGGGAACATTAAATGTTTCTTAAAATTGGCAGCGTATCTCTCCCGGCTAAAAGCCGTCGAGATCGTTTTCTCGTTCGAGGAGTCGCGTTCGCGCCAGCGCGTGTCTTTGCCTCAATAAATTTCCTTGTCGATCAAACCGATCTGCTCGCACATTCGTTCTCGCGTCGATAAATAATTCACCGGGGTTGTCGGAGAGTCGAAGGAGACACGTGAAAAGAGTTCGCGCGAGTTTGTAAAGCGCAAGAAATCCATCGGCCGAATCCGAAAGACTCTCTCTCCCTCGCCGCGTCCGCGGCGAGTGAAACGAGCGGCTTTGCTGCACGAGAGAAGAAATAAGGGAGCGATTGAAGCGCGCGCGGGCGAGGTCCAACAGGTGCAAATCCGCAAAAAAAGCTCGACCTTCGTGGAAAGGTTTCACGAAATGGGAAGAAGGACGCGGTAAAAGGAAAGGGTAGAAGGGCATATCGGGCGGAGGGGGTTGCTCGCCAAGAAAACGTACTGAGGGAAAGTAAGGTGCTTTATATAGAAAGAAGAAAGAAAAGAAGAAAAAGAAGAGAAGAGAGAGAAAGAGAAAAACGGGGGTAGAACGAATGTGGCAGACAAAGAGAGATAGAGAAAGAGAGAGAGCTGTCTCTTATACACATCTCTGAGCGGGCTGGCAAGGCAGACCG
>NW_012087882.1:0-778 GCF_000956235.1 Wasmannia auropunctata | reverse complement strand
TATCCCCTGTGTGCCTTGTCGACTCAGTTCATAGAGAGAAAATTACTTTATATCACGCTCGCGGCTTTTTTATACTTGCGCTGCGCAAGAACGTGATTATACGATAGCGAAACGCGTTAAGCTCGTCTTCGCACGAGCTCTCGAAATATAATGTGGTGGCCGAGGTTAATAATTTGTCTAACGTTTCGGCGAATATTTATTCATCTCTCTCTCCCTCCCTCTCTTTCTCTCTCTCTCTTTCTCGTCCACTTTGTCGACGAAATATTTTATAGAATTCCAATTTGAGAGAAGCTCACGCAGCGCGTTTACGATCTTACGAAACTCCGTGAAGGTTAAATATTATTCTCCTCTCGCGTATTTTGTACGGCATAAAGCGGGCATGTCAAAATATGCTTTTCATATGTGCAAGCTAAATGTCAATCTCACTTGATTTTTTACCGGGAGTCCTTAACTTCATCTCATGGAGATCCTTCGAGTCATGAAGTAAAACTCGTCGGTCTTCAATCGTGCATTTTCCCGATACTTCAAGATTTACGTCTTTTCTGGAAGCTTTCCATTATGATAGAAAAACATGGCTTCTATTTATGAAATACATCCTCCACGGCCGCGGCATCAAATATCGGAAGACGTCAAAGTAAATTTTCTTTTCTGATTACGATTCCATTTTCTTCCCGGTAGTTTCCATCCGAAATGCTCTCAGACATCTTTGTAAAAATAAAACTCACCTCCTTTTCTCTCGAAGTATGCACATATTTTGTATACACTGTTTATTATGCTG
>NW_012087881.1:0-714 GCF_000956235.1 Wasmannia auropunctata | reverse complement strand
GTTTTTCAAGCAGAAGACGGCATACGACAGATTTAATCAAAATAATTAAGAGCTGCATCCACAAATGAAAGAGCGAACGTCTCGCGCAGCAAACACGCGTTTTTTGACGTAAAACTGCGAACTGCACGTCTTCTGAGTACATTTTGTCCTTTCACGAGGACTGTCACGAGGAACGACATTAAAGCTTCTATTAGTGTCCTCGTAATTCCCCACAAATATTTTCGAATCAACGATTTTCAGCTCCTATCTCCGGATAGGGGTACGTGCTTATTTCTCCTTTGAATCCATCTGTCGTCCGCAGTTTCCCCCATTTTTAATTGAATTTTTTTCTCTCACGGGGGAAGTAATTTATCCTTTTTATCTCTGAGCAGAATCGCGGATTCCAATTGAAAGAAAGTTGAACTAGTGTCTTCCCCAGATGACTGGCCGGTCACCAGGGGTGCTCCGAAACACGATAAGGTTAATATTTCAAAATTATTATCAGGCCCGATCGTCTGATGTCATGCGAAAAATGAGCATTCACATTTTGTGCGAAATGTGTCTAAAGAAAATTTAAATATTTTTTATAATTTAATATCGCATTTATATATTATTAAATTAAATATTACAGTTAATGAATTAAATATTACATATAATGACTGATGCAAATAATTAACAACCTGCAAAAAAGTAAATTTAATCCAATATTTTTTATCATTTTCAAAAACAATTTAG
>NW_012087880.1:0-1069 GCF_000956235.1 Wasmannia auropunctata | reverse complement strand
GTACATTTTAAAAAGTCTAAAATGAGAAGAACAATTATATGTATACGAGAGTGATTTGGATTTATGGATTGTTTGGTAAATATTTCCGTGGCTTACTCTAAAGATGGCGCGATATAAACAACTTTTGTCATAAGAGTGACATCAAGTTAATTTATTTCTTACTTTAAAATACGCATACATGCATATGTAAACATGCATAAATTCTTTTTTTTTTTCATTTGTTTAAATTTATTACTATCTTTCGATTACAATTATTATATCATATAATTATAACATTTTAACAATTGGCTAGTTATAATATTTCTAACATAAATATTAATTAAACATGAGCCGGATATTTTCTTGAACTTTTTCACATATGCAGTGTATCGCACGCATATGTTATTACTGTGTATCTTTCATAGTTAAAATAATCTAAAATAATCTAACTATATAAAAACTATCTCACCTTTCTCTTTTAAGTTGCAAAACAAAAGCGTAACGGAAAGCCCTTCAACAATCGCCATGTTAGTGGCTTATTAATTAACGTCGCGCGCATGTCTGTGTTAGAACATTGTGTGTTCCTTGCGTAACAATTTTCACGTATGTCGTCTGACGTGCAAGACAGCATTAAAATATAATGCGCTAATGTACAATGTTTGTAACATCTGACACATGGCACATGTTTTGGAGTTACCACAAATTGCATTATGTTGAAAACGTGATGAGGCCGTAAGCGCAACGATGAAATAGCCGCAAAAATTCAAACTGTAAAACAAACTACTTGAAATTTTTAGTAAAAATAAAAATACAATAGTGGATAAATATATAACACGCGAATAAATAGAAAATTTAAAATAAATCAAATTAATTAAAACAATCATAATATTTGTACATTGTCAGATTTATATATATATTATTTTATTCTCCAAAACTCATCTAGTCGATAGAAAACTGCAGCTATTGTTATATCTAAACACTATATTTCTCTTGCACATTGAAAAGCTTCTAGCTTTAACTCGAATTATTTCAAATACTTATTCATTTACACGCATATACACCTGATATATATGTATATTTATTTAAAAAA
>NW_012087879.1:0-662 GCF_000956235.1 Wasmannia auropunctata | reverse complement strand
GTATATATGAATATCCAAAATTTAGCAAATGTAATCGATTTCCGAACCAAGTTTCACCGTTCATGCTTTTGTGGGAGATTTCCACGATATTGTTTTCCTCAACGAAGGAGAGTGTAGATGCAGGAGGTTGTTTTCTGGGAGATGCGAGAGGCAGAGAGAGAGAGAGAGAGCTTTTACCGCGACTGCTGTAACAGCATCACTGTGACGCGAGACGCGCGTATCGGTAATGTAACCAATCACGAGACGTGGCACCGTCTGTTCGCAAGGCCTGGTTGCCGTTGGCTGGTAGATCTGGCTACGGTCTGCACGAGAGAGAGTTATCCCGGACGAGCGGAGTTAGTTTGGACTCGGGTTCGCGTAACGAGGAGTTTAATGACATCGTCGACGTCCACGTCGGACACGTGGACGCACCGAGGGTCGCCATCTCTCTTCTATTTTGATGTCTCCCCGGCTCGCGAGATTCTCTTCTGGACACGCGTCTTTATTGCCGAGAAACTGACTCGTCCTCTCGTTAAGCTTGCGTTAGTGTTGCGACAAGATTGCGATTCGTCGAGATAATACACGTATAATATACATATAAAAATCTCATACAACTTGCCATATATGATATGCATTATTTCCACTTATGATTGTTGAGCAAATTGTTATTAATATTATTATAT
>NW_012087878.1:0-846 GCF_000956235.1 Wasmannia auropunctata | reverse complement strand
TAACAACAAATATGATTGAGAAATATATTTAAAAAGATACGAGAATAGAAAAGATTAAAAGAATAATATATAAATGATAAAATATTGCATATAAACGTAAATATCTTCATTTTCTCGAATATTTATTTTGTTGACAAAAAGGAAACACATTTAACTTAATTTAAAACGTAATTTGAAATATCAAAATAATATAAAATATCATAAAATGTAACTTATATTTGGATATGTTAACATCAATATCACAAATTATTATATACTAAATATGAGATCGTAATACACAATACATATCACCAGTAGCAATTATGTGTGAATAAATAGGAAAAGGATCGAAAAGATTTTCTTGAGTTGTAATTGTCATGTTGTCATGTTTGCTATCATTTTTTAAGATTTCATATCCATGAATATGAAAATTATAACCTATGGTTTCATACATCGAATATAAAAATAACGGACGATTTTTGTGAACAATTATTTGTATGATTTCTCCAAATAAAGGTCCTGTAATATGATCAAAATTTATTAGCAAAACCATTTTTCTCTGGTAGTGTCTACCTTTGTATTTCACCCAATTAGAAATAAAGCACATGTTATCTTCCAAATCTGATAATGTGTTTTTTAATAATTCGTAATTGGCAATAGAGGTGTTACACCGTGGGTGGGGTGTAACGTGGGAAGGACTCGGTTTTGGTGGTTGTAGAATTGATGCACAGTATCTTGTTTAATACAAACACTATATTTGACGTGTTACTTACAGATTGAATGACTGCGCGGCCGACAGCGTAACGCTATGCGTTAATGATTTAGGTGAACTCCGCAGTGGTCCGCTGGACGACGGGTTATATCCCG
>NW_012087877.1:0-615 GCF_000956235.1 Wasmannia auropunctata | reverse complement strand
GACACACGCGCGCGTACGCGCGCGCGCGCGACTTGTCTCTTGGACTCAGCGCCACCGCCGGCGCCACATCGATGGGCAAAAGTTGACTATCACCCGCTCTCGCGCCCGCTCCTTTTGAATTTTGTCTAGGTTCACGTCGCGCCTCGCCGCCGCTGCTCGCAGCTGCTCGCCGCACGCCGCACCGCGCAGCGATTTGCGTATTCAGCGTATCGCGTCCCGATCGCGGCGGGATGATAAGGGTAGCACGCGTGCACGTGCGACGATCGAGTTGTCAGGATTACGCCGATTACGGCCGCCGCGTTACGCTCGCAGGATCAACGCGATAAAAGTACGTTATCAGCGCGCGCGACGGGTGGAAGCGCACGAGTGTGGCCGGTTGAATTCGGTGCAGGTAGTGGACGTCTTTTTGCGCGCTGGTACACCTCTCTGGCTGGCACTGGCGCGCGTAGCCGCGTACGCCGAGCCAGTCGAGTCGAGTAAAAGCGAATAAAAATTCGATAGGTAAAAGTTGGTAAGAGAGAGAGAGTGAGAGAGAGAGAGAGAGAGAGAGAGAGAGAGAGAGAGAGAGAGCGCTCGAGAGATTAACCCTCATGTGACTGAAATGCGCTTGACGTG
>NW_012087876.1:0-714 GCF_000956235.1 Wasmannia auropunctata | reverse complement strand
CTATTCCGTATTCGTGTCATTGACTAATGTTGTATGCCGCGGTGTGTATAAATCACGCTAAATCATGCGAGTCATCAGGCTTACAATAGGTCATTCTCTTTCCAACTATGTTGTCTTTATTTGCGAATATATAAGAATATGATAAGAATATTATATCTGTTTTTTTTAGTTGCTTTTACAATATATGTATGAAGTATATATATGTACGCTTTAGAAAAAAGAAAAAAGGAAAGAGACATGTGAATATGAGTTTTTTTTTAGATGTATTAGATTAAGTTTTCATATTAAAAACAAGCTAGCAATAAGAAAGGAGCGAAAAAGGAAAAATTCTTGTTATATAAATGTTAATTTGCTATCGCATCTGAATATAAATATTCAGATGTGAATTTTTAAAGATCATACATTTTAATATTCCTTAAAATTAACGAAAACGCTCAAAAAATTCTTAAAGTAAACAAAAATCAATTAAACCTGGAATATAATTTTATTATTATTACAGTTTAAAATTTACTTTACATTCGTGTATGCAAAACGGATATATATATGTTAAAGATATACATGTATCAAATACAGCAGCATCTAATAAAATTCCTTTTCTATGCTCAATCAATTCTTTGGTGGCTTCATAGAAGCACTCAGAATGCTGTTGATTTTTCATAGACTTAATTGAATCTCGTAATTTTACTTTCGGAAGGTATTTATTTTTTTAATTAC
>NW_012087875.1:0-590 GCF_000956235.1 Wasmannia auropunctata | reverse complement strand
TTCTGATTAATCAAATGCTTCGAAATATTTATTAAGTGTTAAGTGCGAACCGCACCCTGAGATAGCTTCCGGAGAATTGCTCCGTTTTCGGCAGACTGCCACGTGATCATTGTATAATTGGAGTCATTGTCGCGATCGCGATCGGTGTGTTTCTATTTCCATATGTTTACGATACCGCGTTAGCATTGAATCCAAAAACGGAAAGTCGAAAGGATGAGTCGTGTCTTTGAATTCTACGCCGGTCAAGTAGATGCAAAATGGCGCCTTTGCATATAAGATGGCGGTGGGCATTCTTAAGTTCCCGCGTTGCACGTGGCTGATAAAATCGCTGAGAGATTAAGATGTTTTTAATGTTATCATATGAATGGAGTCGATATCTTTGTTAAAAGATATCGATATACATACACATTTTGTATAGTAGCAATTTTTTAATAATCACGTTAATATATATATATATATATTTTTTTGTTAAGTAAATTATAAATAATAGAATTTAAATTTATTTTGCAAGTCACTATATATTGAAAGTAAAATGTACAAAATTGTAAAGATGGAAGGTGTATTTAATTGATTATAATACATTTTTAAGA
>NW_012087874.1:0-571 GCF_000956235.1 Wasmannia auropunctata | reverse complement strand
TTTTCAAGCAGAAGACGGCATACGATATTTACAAATAACTTGAACGCTAATGGAGAGTGGAAATTCCGGAGTGATCAAGGATATACATATTGTATGTATGTATGTACTGGCACGTTCGTGTACAGTAGACCTAACAATTACGTCTGTCTCGGTGAGGTAGGAATGCCGCGGCGAAAAGTCGATATCGAAATGTCGGAAAAAAAGAAAAAAAAAAGAACAGTAGAGAAAGAAAAACCCGTTTTTCCGAACCAATACGCGCGTTAATAACATCTCAGCGACGTTTTCCTTCTATCTGCGAGACAGACGCACTTCCTTACATTTATCGAAGCTGATAGAAAAGAAAAAAAATTAAAAAAAGAAACAGAATGAGAAGAACGCATAATAGTAATGACCGATTATTAATACTTAAACGACGGTATTAAAGAGAAGGAAACATAGATGTATTAAACGAATGAATAAACTAATGAATTATTAATGAAAATACTCTCTAATAAAAATGACGTTACTAAAAAAAAGATGGCTTTTAAAATGGTAGTTAGCGATATAACGATGATGGAGATTGTTGGATTAC
>NW_012087873.1:0-674 GCF_000956235.1 Wasmannia auropunctata | reverse complement strand
GAAATCCGCTGATCTTCCCTTAACTCGAGTTTAATTAACTCGATATATAGTTTCGCTCTATATATTTATATTAATTACGCAACACGAAATCCATGTTTCTTTAATCGACGTTTAGCACGCAGGAAAACCGTGCGATCTTTTTCTTCTGTCCTAATCATTCGTTTCACTGGACTCGGCCTCTCGTGTTGAAATCACTGTTACGCCAAGAAATTGGTGCACGTACGGCTAACAGAACTTTTCAGAATTATATTATTGTTTCTCATGGAATCAGATAATATGTGATATAACGAATAAGGCAACATATTTTACAAATGAAATAACCTTTCTTTAGATTTTCTAAGAAAATCTTTCTGAAATGCTTTATAAATGGAATTGTTTTACTTATCGTTATACAGATTTAATAAAAATGATATGAAATATAACATATATCATTAACATTCTGCTAATAATACGTAAAACAATATCGATATTAAAATAATTAGCTCGATTGATCATTAACATTTAATATCGACTGACATTTAATCTTATCCTGAAGGGAATCAAGTTTCGAATTAAATTTCCTTTCGTACGCTATTTCATATTTTAACATGCAGCAAAGAACAATTGTTTCTTTTTACTTTAATACTCGCAGTTTCTCTGAAGCAGAAAAATCCTCCGATCGTATTGTGAAACTG
>NW_012087872.1:0-558 GCF_000956235.1 Wasmannia auropunctata | reverse complement strand
GTTCAGACGTGTGCTCTTCCGATCTATAACCGAACGATTTTGTCAAATCTTAATAATACAGACAATCAGAACTATATTAGAAGTATGGCAGGGAGTGCTGCACGTGTATAATTCACGCGGTTAATCTAGTTTAACCAAAAAATTTATTCATACTTCTACATGACAAATTTCGTGGCTGCATATTGATGCAATTCACGATTATTAATAACTGATGAGCGTCGACTGTAATACGTTAAAAGAATAATATCGTATGAAATATAGAGAGGAAGACGAAGAAAGGCGGGATAGAAAAGACGATGCTCTTGGCTAGTCTACTATTTTTGGATGAGCATCTTCAAGGCTACCGACTATCTCATGTTCTTTTTCTCCGTTTTCTACGCGTGAGAATTTCAATTACGAACAATGCAATGAAGAATTTAGCCTCGTTATATAGTTGAATAATGCATAACATTATACAAAAATAACATATAAAAACCTTGTAAAAATTCTCGTTAAGTTTCAGGTTCTTTTATACGTTTATATGTGTAATATTTCTCATATTTCTTGCGTTAATAATAT
>NW_012087871.1:0-557 GCF_000956235.1 Wasmannia auropunctata | reverse complement strand
CCCGCAACTGCTGGAATATTTATTACATATCTATTTAATCAACTGCTTGAAAGTAAACATTTTCGATCGACAATCGAATAATTCGTTCTGTTTGTTCGAATAAAAGAGAGTACGAATCGTGTAAGGAACTTTCAACCGTTCATGATATATACATTCATCTCTCGGAATACCAGGATCGCGGACGCGCTGTTTATGCGAAATCCTGTGGCTCGTGGTGGCCAGAACGGAGAGCGCAGGCGTCCGGAGTCCTGTGGCGGCAAGCGAACTCCGATTTTCTCTAGTGTCGCGTCAACTGCCGCTGGAGAGTCATGTGCATCGCACCACCCTCCCGGCTGTGCTTAACAACCCCTTCTTTGCGTGGCTTTACCACGTTCCCTACTTCTCGTTAAAAGTTAAGTCCGGAATTACAAAGTATTTTTGAAGTGCGCCATTATTTACGTTGCTAGGTCATTTGCGCGTGAGCTTTCAAATGCTTTCTTGATATCGTATACTTACAATTAGTGTAATAAAGCTCTTGTTGCGCCTTTTTGCTTTCGTATGCCGTCTTCTGCTTGCAT
>NW_012087870.1:0-728 GCF_000956235.1 Wasmannia auropunctata | reverse complement strand
TGAAAGATTGACGTGTTTTTCTCGGAATAATAAATAAAGCACTTATAAGCATACGCATTCTGACGAGTACTTTCTGACTACTTTAACACTGATAATTCGCAATTGCAGAATTACCAGTATTTTCGCGCAAGTGCACTTCCATTTTCGTTTATTTTGATCGCGGATAAGCCTTTGTGAATTAACGTTCCTATACTTTTAATCGCGCGTGGATCGTGTGAAAATTGTTTTCCGCGCGCAAACACGTTGCCCGCACACGCGTAATCGCGCGAGCTCGTTCTTTAAACTGCTATCACGCTGTCTCGTGCCGGAAGATAAGCGCCGGTATACAAGTTCTAGGTGCAGTCGGGACATGACTTACAAAGTGAGTCAAATCTGACTAAATCCTCGCGATCTTACCACCGAGATAGCATTCATGATGGTTACATTAAGTCCTGACTTTATGGTCAGATGTTACAGTTAAAATACATTGACTTAAAGGTAGACATAAATGTACACGTTTAAAATAGTATTTCGCAAATTTGCTGAAATGCATAAAAAATACAAAAAAGATTGTATTTTATGCTACTGTGAGTGACATTATTGGTACTTACAAGCGGAGAAATGTATATCTAATTTTCTGAAGAATAATTCTCATATATCATTAACTTCTCTCATAAATCATAACATTCCATCTGATTTAAGCACTGAAAACAGAATCCTTTTTTTTTAGTTCTACCTACTCATTCGCT
>NW_012087869.1:0-559 GCF_000956235.1 Wasmannia auropunctata | reverse complement strand
TAAATTGCATATAATAAACATAATTATAGAATGACACATGAATTGACATTTCAATGCTAACATATTCAAAAGTTGATAAAACTGAATCATAATACATTATTAAAAACATTTTTCAAACTAATAACTTGTGATTAATTCTTTACTATTTGTGAATAATAAATATAATATAAAAAATAAATGTCTTTTTACATGTTTTATGCGCTATTTTTTGTTTAAAAAATTCGGAATGCATTATCAAATCACTTAGAATTCTACTTCTTTATAAATGTCATTTAAATACTCAAAGAAAATGAGTAAGGATTGCAACGCAAAAATTAAAATTGCCTGGAAATAGCGCATAAATCGTAGCTATATTGTATATATTCGAGTTATTAAATTCTAAATTATGGATTAATTAAGCGAGGTTCCGTCTACCGTCAAAATAAAAGTTGCTTAAAAGTTACATTGCAAAAATCAAAATTATCTAAAGATAATACCGCATTGATCTAAGATATATACATTTTACACAGTTAAATAATATAATTTTGCCATTTTAAAGATCGGAAGAGCACACGTCTGA
>NW_012087868.1:0-2394 GCF_000956235.1 Wasmannia auropunctata | reverse complement strand
TCTGGGCAAGATCGCAATACTTTTTCGATAAACGTTTTACCCAGAAATCCTGTTGCACCTGTCCGTTGTATACTTTGTCCAGCGTAAAATGCAGGAATCGATTTAGCTGGATCAATGGTCATTTTGAAAAGTTACTTTTAAGATAAAATTGACACTGCAGACAATAACTTAGCAGTACATTACAAAATGTAAAGATTAAAACACCTGTTCGCTGTTATATTGTGTCGATATGTACACAAAATGTACAATTTTAATCAACGTTTAATCAAAACCGAATACAATGCTCACAATCGGAAATGATTATAACCTTTCAAATTAAGGTTGACGATACAATATATGCAATAATATGCATCTATTCATGATGCAATACACAGAAGTACATACATATGTTAAAATTTACATTCTTTACACTCAAAAGACGTTAAACATGTTAATCTAAAGCAAATTAATAAAAGCAATGCTTTTGACATTCTACCAGTTAAACGTCTTACATAATTGTTTTGATGGTCAAACAAAATTATTTTCAAAGCTATATCTAACTAAATTTCTAGATATTTCAACAAAACCGATCTTTTTAAGTAGTGATGTAAGACGTAAATATACCTGTAATACACTTTATATTACATTATTATGTTACAATATCATCTTACACATATATACATAATATATTAATATGCATATATACAGGATGTCCGGTACTCAATGGTATAATACTCGTGGGCAGGTAAAATGAACTAAACTGAAATGAAAAGTCCTGTACCATTTTGCGTTCTTCGCAATAGTTATCGAGACACTAATCATTTTTTTTTTAATTGACATATTGAAGTATATAAAAAATATCATACATTACATCTTTCCTAAACTAAAAATATTATTTTAACAAGTAAAAGTTGTCCAAAAACAAATATAAGATACATATCATATTTGTTTTTGGTCATATAAGTTTTGTTCATATAAGTTGCCAAGTATTTGATTAGACGTGAAGACAAAAATATATATTATTCCAAAGCAAAAATATTTTTTTAATAAACCGTTTAAACTATCTAAAAGTATATGCAGCAAAAATTTAATATTGTCTTTTCAAATAATTTTAAGTTCTATAAAACATGCTTAAAGTGATTAAAATAACCAATGTTTAAAAAAAATGTAATGTACAATACTTTTTTATATACTTGGCGTAATTTTTTTTTAATGGTTATACTTTCTCGATAACAATATTACAAAGATCGCAAAATAGTAAAGGACTTTTCAATTTAGTTTAGTCTTTTTAGTTTAGTTTAGTCACTCTCTACCTGTCAACGAGCGCTTTATTATTGAGTATCGGACACCCTGTATACATATATACATATTCACTGCAGTAACTTTTTAAATGCTTTACCTAGAAATCTTGCTGTGACTGTCAAAATTATACTTTGTCTAGCGTAAAACGCAAGAATTAATTTAGTCGGATCAATTTTATCTTATGCTTATTCATTATTCATTCAAACAATGTTAACATGAAAATATCTATTGGACAATATAACGCAAAATGTAAGTATTAGACGACGATACAAATGAGGATCCAATGATTTATATTTTATACATATCGATTAGCGCTGCAAAACTCGCACACCTTTTGAGAATACTAACTAGCAGGCCGCCTAATATATTTCCAATACAATTATACAAGAACATTATACCTGTAAGTCCTTTCCTTTTCTATTCTATCTTTTCCTATCTAAAAAAGTGCATGTAAAGTCGATTACTCGCATTTCTTCAAGTTTATTGTTGTCGCTTTTCCGCGATGCCGATTGATTGTCTCGCTGTGCTTACTTCGTGTAAGCGACTGTCAGTAGATAGTGGGGGATTCTGGATTAAATGTAGGTCAAGGTCAAAGGTGGGGGAAATGTAGGTCAAGTGGTGGGGAAAATGTAGGTCAAGGGGCCAATTAATAATTAATTAATCAATTAATAATTAATTAATCAATTAATTTAATTAATTAATTGATAATTGATTGCTTAATTAATTATCAATTAATTAACTCTTTGACCTACATTCCCTCCCCCTACTACTTGACCTACATTCCCCCCACCCTTGACCTTGCTCTATATTTAATCCAGAATCCCCCTATACTATCTACTGCTGTCATTGCATTTTGACATTTGTATGTATTGAGACTAATATAGCAAGTATAATAAAAATATTAAATAGCGTGCACAAAGCGCGCTAGTCCTTTTTAAAAGAAGGCATGTTAAATCGATATTGCATTTATCGAAGTTTGAAGCCTCTTTTCCGCGATTTTGATTGGTTCTGTCATTGCGTTTACTTCGCGAGCAGCTGTCATTGTATATTTTGACAATTGTGTGTATTGAGGTGTATAGCAAATATATTAAAAAGTGAAAAATGTTAAATAGC
>NW_012087867.1:0-509 GCF_000956235.1 Wasmannia auropunctata | reverse complement strand
CGCGACGCGGCTCGGCTCGGCTCAGCTTCTCGGCTCCCTCGCGTAGCGCCTCGCCGCGCCAAATTTGTCTTTACCCGAAAATAGTCAGTCCCACGGCTGCCACCACATGGTGTGACTATTCCTGGTCCAGACTCGAGTGATAACTTACCCAGGCCTCTCTGTCTCATTCCTCTCCTTCTCCTCCTCCTTCATCTTCTCCTACCCTGCGTGTTCTTCATCTTCATGTTCTTCTCCACTTTCTTCTGCTTCTGTGCTGTACAAAGGCGTACACGTGATCCCTCGTGTCTCTTGGCAGACGCAAGCCAAAGGTGGACATTCAGAACGGAGCGGAAAGCTTCGGTTGTATGACACCGTATTAATATTTCGTATAGGATTTTTCATTCATCCTATATGAAGTCTTCGGTAAAGTTAAGAATCTTATAAAAGAGTCCTGCTTATCGGAGTTTCGTTTTATAACTAATTAAAAATTAAAAATTTCTGCAAAGGAAGATCGGAAGAGCACACGTCTG
>NW_012087866.1:0-468 GCF_000956235.1 Wasmannia auropunctata | reverse complement strand
TCACTCTCACTCTCTCTCTCTCTCTCTCTCTCTCTCTCTCTCTCTCTCTCTCTCTCTCTCTTTCTTTCCTCTCCCCTCCTTTCCTTCCTTTTCTTTTCTCTACTTCTTCCAATCATCTTTTTTTCTTTTAAAGTATATATATTTTTAAAAAAATTTTTTTTTAATTTATGACTTTTTATAAATTTTAAAAGTTATTTCGCGTATATACTTTACAAACTTTTTATTTAAAATATCTTGTATTATTATACAAAAAGTTTAACAAATCTTATCGGAATTATTATATTCTGAAAAAAGTATCTCAGCGTGTAATTTGTTTTAAAAATTTCTTAAAACTTAAGCCTGGTCTACAATTACGTAAGTGTTGTTGTAAGTAATTGTAGTTGTAAGAACCGACGAATTACAGTCGAATATTCTTCTTAAATTCGATTGTGATTGGTTTATTCTTACAACTACAACTATTTGCAACTA
>NW_012087865.1:0-991 GCF_000956235.1 Wasmannia auropunctata | reverse complement strand
TTAATCATCTGTAATAATATACTGCGTGTAATGCTTTATTTATTACGTTTTTCTCTTCATAACAATATAACCAAAAATAATATTATAATAATTTTATTTCTGTTTTATATACACAGGATAAATACACTAAATACAGATTTTACACCGGTTTTACATAATTTTTTATATATAGTAATTATTGTATTTTTTTTATCGAATGGCGCAAGTTACACAAGATTTTTAATATTTGTGTTAATTAGCTTTGTCAATTGTCAATTATTTCTTGTTTATTTTATTTCTTTAACAACAACACTACGTGTTGATTTTATCAATATTATAAAGTGATAAAACATAAGATGTCAATTTAAATATCTTTAAAAATTCATTGAATGTTTAATATATCTATAAGCATTATTCAATGGAATAATTACAGGAGTAAATAGCCTTAAATTTTATAGAAATCATTTAACATTATGCTCACAAATTAAATATGTTTTCAATAGTCTGATCCCCAACTAGATTCGAAGGTCTGAGTGTAGATAATTTTTATTATTTTGTTTTATTTAATTCAAATTTAATAAATATAAAAGAATACTGATATTAAATAATATCATCGATGGAAAATTAATGATTTTATCCTATGCTTGTAAAACTGAATTGTTTTTGAATGCAATATATTACATTAAAATAATTTCAACTGAAAGGTATGTTGCTTCATATAAATAAACTAAAACTATTTCTAGGTGAGGTTAGTGGTCTCAGTGTAGATTATCTCGCAGGTATTTTCCGTAAGCAAGTCGTATTTCTCTACGAATTGCGCGATAAAGGTGAATACGGTTTCTTATTACCACCTAAGCAGATCATCCCGACTGGAGAGGAGACTTTATATTCTTTGATAACTATATTTACTGAAACATTGCTAGATAGTCATGATAAGAATTAAACATTAAATTTTTATAATTTATTGTCGTTGATTTGTGACAAACGTAATATATATATATATATATATATA
>NW_012087864.1:0-408 GCF_000956235.1 Wasmannia auropunctata | reverse complement strand
TTCTTCAAGCAGAAGACGGCATACGACGTTGATGAGTTTGGCAAGGGAACAAGACCATGTACGTTTTTTAAGACAGTTAAATCTAAGTTGTGTACAGAATCGATAGATATAATCGAAGAAGTTCAATTATCAGTTGTAGACAATCTGCCAGACTTTTATTCTTCTAGTTTAGAGTATATGGGACCCCCTTTGAAAAATTAATTGTAATTAAGATAATATTTTTCACTTCTCAATTTGTGAGTTTTGTTTTTGTAATGCATAATCATATAATATATGGATTTTGACACATGATCTTCACCGCTACATATAAATGTATTCAAGATTTAAATTGATCTTATGTATGATTGGCAGATACAATCAAATTCATATTGTGAACGCATGCAGGATTGCCACAAAACTGGAAATCAG
>NW_012087863.1:0-714 GCF_000956235.1 Wasmannia auropunctata | reverse complement strand
CCTATGCACGTACGTATACGTGCATATATGTGTGTGTATGTATGTATGAGGGTGTGTGTGAGCCGTCCGTATCGTCTCGCATGTCGTGCACGACCTTTGTATTTGTCCTACGCAACAAAATCATTTGAAATCACTTGAATCACTTGAAATTATTTAAAATCATCTAAAATGTTATTTTGATTCTAAGTTTTGCATATTTAGAAAGTAACAGTTGGAAGAGCGCGGAGTTTTCTAACAGTTTTGCAAAAGTGAAAAATAATGCAAGAGATATAAGAATGATCTGCCATTGAATATAGGAGAAACGGAGGGTATTTTAATTTTCGTTCCAATAGATGTCTATGGGTACATTAATATTACTCAATATGTTTTAACAATTTCATGTTATTAACGATGTAAACCTCATTTTAAACCAAGTAGTTAAAAGATAGGCAAAAATACACTTTTCCCCAAATTAAAGGATCACCTATTCTGATCGCTAAAAATAGGCAAATTTCAAAAGAGTGTAACTTCGTCAAAAATGATCGTAACAGAATGATGAAGTTACACTCTTTAGAAATTTGCCTATTTTTAGCGATCAGAATAGGTGATCCTTTAATTTTGAGGAGGAGTGTATTTATAAACTTATAATTTTAAGCTTTCTTAAATTATTTGTAATGTTATAATGATTTAATATAACCGTTTGTAAAGCATTTCAACTGTAATGTAAAATGTAAT
>NW_012087862.1:0-376 GCF_000956235.1 Wasmannia auropunctata | reverse complement strand
GGTACAGCGTTCAACATCTTTTCAAGATTTCATATTAATACAATGAATCGACTACAATGAGGCACTTTTTCCTCTTTAAACATAGATATTAGATCCACAGATTTCTATCACAGAATGGTGTGCTCCACTTTTGACGCTCGCAACGCTTGATGCGTATGTAGTATATATACATACGTGAGTATATTACGTATAAGTTCTATCTTTTGTCCTTGTTTAACATTTGATAAACAACAAGAAGGAAATGATGTGAGTGCTGTAAGCGCCAAAGCGAAAGCTGTAAGCAGCCTTAATCATCTGTTTAATTGAAAAACTAAGGATTAAAATATTTAGATAGAAGATTGAGAACAGAGATAAAAAATCCAAAAGTTTAACCTTT
>NW_012087861.1:0-363 GCF_000956235.1 Wasmannia auropunctata | reverse complement strand
GGAGTTCAGACGTGTGCTCTTCCGATCTGTATATGTACATATATATAAAATTTCTAGAAAATATTGTAACTGTATGCAAATTGTCAGACATTGATCTCTGACATTAATGGTGCTGTTGTATGTGTGAGAATTTATACATCTATATTTACAATTTTTAACTATATAAAGTGCCTCATTCTTTTCTAGATTATACAAAATAATGCACTTTAAAACGTGTTTAGCAAAAACGTGCAACAACTATCTTTTTTTAACAGAAAAGAAAGATATTGCGATGAAAAATTATTCACGTCGAAAATATATCTTCCTGTTCAATATTAACAACAAAAATTAAATTAAATTAACAGAACAATTAAAAGTTATAAT
>NW_012087860.1:0-348 GCF_000956235.1 Wasmannia auropunctata | reverse complement strand
GACGTGTGCTCTTCCGATCTTTCATCATATTTTTAATTAAACTCATATCTTTGAATCATATATGCGAAAGTGTTAGTACTAAGGTAAATAATTTTAGCACTAATTCAGGAATCTGAAAAAATATTTTTTCTATTAAAAAGTTGATAATAAATGACATAATAATCGATTTTTATGGAAGATTAATAATTGCAAATAATGAAATAAACTTTAATAGAAAATTAAACTTTATTTGATCATAAGATAAAAAAATTAAAAAATTTCTCTGTACGTTTTATCTAAAAATAAAAACTTGTTATATGAAGTATATAAATGTAATATAATTAAATATTTCAGGCGCAAAAGACCAAG
>NW_012087859.1:0-337 GCF_000956235.1 Wasmannia auropunctata | reverse complement strand
TGGTTGTAAGTAGCGACTTACAACATCTACGTTGACTTCAGTTGAATCGTGAATTCCGCTTGAGGAAATCGATGGTCGACGCACAGAATCCTGCCTTGTGTCCGATAACGCCACACTTATCACATTTCTTCTCGAGGAAATTTTAATCCCGGTGTCAGTGGTTTCCGTCGCAGAAATGGCATGGCGAGGATGGTAGTGTGGGACTTAGTTGGCTTGAGTTATCGCGACTGGATGAGTTCGAGCCTTTGGCCCATGTTTTCTTGAACGGTCTGTTGTGATTATTGATTGCGAAAACTTCAGAGGAAGCGGATGATGTTATTGACGGTTCTCCGACTAT
>NW_012087858.1:0-336 GCF_000956235.1 Wasmannia auropunctata | reverse complement strand
AGCGTAAATAAATTAATAAGGGACACGGAGAACTCTCCACAGAACTCCTCAGTTCGATGAACGAATGGTCGATGAACAGTATTAATATTTTATAGCGTTTTCTCCTCAAATGTATCAACAATTTCAGACTGTTAATTGAAAAGAAAGTCTACTATTTAAAACAAAATCATTTTTTTGTCAAAATAATTACTCTTTATATATGTATATTTAATCACTTTTTTTTATTAATCTAGGTAATCTGTTTTCAAGTTTCATTCAAACAAGATCTTTTTCTGACTTTATGATAAAATTAAAATTTTGCTTATAGATGTATATTGATCCACGAAGAGCACACGT
>NW_012087857.1:0-332 GCF_000956235.1 Wasmannia auropunctata | reverse complement strand
TGTCATCTCTTAGCAAAAATGGATTTTCCACTCAATCCAATACAAATATTCTAAGTATCTTAACGTATAACATGAAACATAACAAATGTTTCGCAAAAAAAAAAATATTTAAATGCATAACAAATCCTTGCTCTAATATTAAAGGAATAAAATTGGGTAAATTATTACTTTAATATGTATACGTTGTTATCTTTACCGGCAAAACTGTATATTTTATAAGAAACAAAAAAAAATATATTTTTATATACATATTATTCTAAAATATTTATTTGTACATATAACTCAGAGATATGCCTGTCTCTTATACACATCTCTGAGCGGGCTGGCAAGGC
>NW_012087856.1:0-328 GCF_000956235.1 Wasmannia auropunctata | reverse complement strand
TTGAAGAGTATTATATTTCGCTTGTAAAACGCATACCGGAGACTGTTGTTAACGAATTTTAACGAAGGATTTTTTCTTGACGGAGACAGTTCTTTCCTTCGAGAAAATTTCGACCACGGTACGGTCATCTCGGTTTTCGTATCCAGTTTTTGTCCGGTAGCTATTGTATTATTTCCATCGTACAAGGACTTTCTAAACTATCCTTTTCATTTAGAGATTACGTTTCGCACGAAAAGCTTTAATAACTTGGAAATTTTAAAAAAAGATCTTAGCACGAGCAGAAATTGTATTTGTATAAAAACGATATATCATCTTATGAGTACATTTA
>NW_012087855.1:0-683 GCF_000956235.1 Wasmannia auropunctata | reverse complement strand
TATTTTTACAATTTCTTACTTTTTTGAAAACAGAATGAAATTATATTGTCTCGCGTACACTCCCTCTTAGATTTCAGAAAGGCGTCGTTATTGTCTATCGAGGGGTCTCGTACCCCTCGATAATCTTAACGATAAATTCGACGTACTAACGACAATTTTATCGACAACTGTCGTTTAGTTAAATTACAGAATAGCAATTTTGGTTAGAATATCGTTATGTTTACGTTATGAAAACGACTCATAACGATAGCGACACCGTCGTTAAAAAAATAGAGAATCGCAGTACTGGTTGATGCGTCGGTGATTGTGTGCGTGCGTTGGTTGACTCGCGGAACGATGTTGATGCGTCGGTGATTGTGTGCGTGCGTTGGTTGACTCGCGGAACGATGTTGATGCGTCGGTGATTGTGTGCGTGCGTTGGTTGACTCGCGGAACGATTTGTGGGCGGATGGGTCTGTGCGTGGGCGGATTTGTGCGTTGATGACTCGGTGGCTGCGTTCATCCATTGATTGATGCCTGGATGGATAACATGTTTGCGTGGATGCGTTCGTGGATGCGTGCGTGCGTTGCATGATGCGTCTGTGGCTCCGTCCATGCTTGGTTGGATGCGTGGGTAGATGCTTGGGTGGATTCGTGGAGGAAATCGCGGGTGAATGCAGGAGTTGGGCGTGCTTGGATACGAC
>NW_012087854.1:0-1899 GCF_000956235.1 Wasmannia auropunctata | reverse complement strand
TTCATGTAATCTGTGGTGTTAGACGTAAGCATTTTGTACATATGAGCTACAGAACTTTTACACTAATAAAATGTTTATGTCAGGTTATGGTTAGGTGTCAGCTGCACGAGCTGAAAAAATGTAATTTTTTAATTTTTTTCCGATTTTACTACAAATTCGACCGTTTAACACCACAATTTCATGTCTATTTCAACCTTGTAGAAAGATTTTCAATTCCGTTCAGCCAATTCGGAGAAATCTACTAAACTGTAATGTGTGATATTTTCTATCTTCTGGCATCGCCTTAAATCTAAGAAATATTCTTATTAACATTAATATATGAATAACAATTTTTAATTGACATATTGTTTGAATACTTATCAGTGCTGCGATGAGAAATGTCACCTTTCTATTCCACTGGAGTGGGAGTAGACCACCCAGCTGCGAAAAAAAAATAATTTCAGTTTTAAAAATAAAAAAATAATGTATATTAAATGTTTATGTTAAAAATTGCTTGTAAAGAAACAAAAAAATATATAGGGTAAATCCGGTATATACGCCGCGCGAAAATTTATGCCGCAGCATAAAAAAAAAAATAGAAGAAGTGAAACTAATTTTCTCGCAACCGCTCTGTTACATGCTTTTATGTTAAATTAATATTATGTTGTGATTTCAGTTTTTTACTAATAATATTTATAAAATTATTGTAAGTTAAATCGTTTTATCACTGTAATAAGTAACGCAATTATAAGTTATAATCTATATAAAATGATTATTGTAGGAAATGTAAAAGGCTTCGTGGTTATTTCGTGTATATAAGTGTAGAGGATTAGTAAAGGATAGAACATAACAAAATACAAGGGCTTAGCTTTTGTATTTTTTGTTTAGTTTATCATCCCGTATATCCAATCTGTTCGAAATATACGGCATTTTTAGTGCGTGGGATTTATGCAGTAGCACAGACGCTCTATATTTATTTATAAATATAAAAGTAAATAATAAAACGTGATAATACGCCCTTTGCAATACATTAATCATAACATTCATGTATATATATGTATATACTTATATATACGTACTTATTTATAATCTGTAATAATACGTTATTTATTTATTTATTAACGAGTAAATGCAAATTACGTTGTCAATCACGTGTTATTCACTATTATTATTTAGATTTGTATATTTTTTTAGTCATTGATCCAATGATCCCACTCATGAATAGTCGCGTATAAGCTCTATTTTTATAAGGAAAAAATGCAAGGGTTTAAAGAAATTTCTTTTTTAATATAAAAAATAATTACAGGGTTGGGAAGTAACGCGTTACTTGTAACGCCGTTACTATTTTTGTTACTTTTTTTCAGTAACGATCGTTACTTTTTTCTCTGTGTAACGGTAACGTCGTTACATTTTTGCACTACGGTAACGAATTTGCCATTACTTTTATCGTTACTTTTTTATACTTTTAAATACATCCTAGGGTTTGTCAAGAATAATAGCGTTTTCGATTTGTTGATTTGATCCGACTCCGAGTCAAAATAGTCTGTTCTTTTTAGCGTTTCTTGTACACTCTATTTTTGTACAACTATTGTACAGCTTGTATGTACAACTATTTTTTTATAGCTAAAAAGAACAGACCATCGACTCGGAGTCGGGTCGAGTCAACAAATCGAAAACGCTATAAGTAAATCAACAATAGAGAAGTAACGCCAATGCGAGCCAACACGGATGTTGGTGTGTAATAATTTTTACAATATCCGGCCACACGCAAATTTTTTTTTATACTTTATTTTTTTATTCTATAATATATTTTTAATGTATTTTTGTTTAAATATTTTTTATTCTATATCTTTTAGGCTATATTCTCGTAATCATTATCAGTGGAAAATCTATAATTCATATTACATGGTATTTAACGTA
>NW_012087853.1:0-343 GCF_000956235.1 Wasmannia auropunctata | reverse complement strand
GATTGTTACATAACGTTTCTCTCTCATTGCGGGAAAAATGAAATAAAGATTTCTTTTCAAACATACATTTGCGTCATATTACAGACCTCGCGAAAGAAAAAAATAGAAACAATGAAGCATATATATATATATATATATATATATATATATATATATGTATATAAAAGAAATTTTACACGTGTTTCGAAACAGTTTGTTTAGGAATTCGTATGTAGTTGTACGATCGTTTAACTCGGAATTTCTTCGCAGATCGCAAATTTATAATATAAAATTGCAGATTTACAATCGCAGGTGGACAGGATTAAAAGCGTGAGCATCTTATATAGCTTTCCTCGTCACTCCG
>NW_012087852.1:0-611 GCF_000956235.1 Wasmannia auropunctata | reverse complement strand
TGCTCTCATTGGCTGAGCTTCAATCTCAATCTTAATCTCAATCTTAATCTCAATCTCCAATGCGTAGTCTGATACCAGCTTAATCAGAGTGGAGCCATACGGCTGCCACTTTTGATTGGTCCGCCATTTTTTCTCCATTTCCGCAGTTTTTCAAACAAATTATTTTCTAAATTTTTTATTTATATTTAAAAATGCTTCGAAAAATTGTAACAAATTAAAAAATAATAATAAAATCAAATAATTGCAAAATAATGTTATTTTTTGCTAATCATTGCACATTTGCTACAAAATAATATTATTCATTGCACATTATTTGTTACAAAATAATGTTATTTATTATAAATAAAACAAAATTTATTTTAAATAAATTAAAATTATTTATTTTACATTTATTTTATATTTATTTTATATCCACCCATATTTTTACAATTTCTAATGTAAGGGAAGTAGAGGACGAGCGCACGAGTTTAAAGCGATGCCGGAAGGTCCGAAAAATTTGCACGAGGTCGATAAAACAGTCTGTTCAATTTCAATGGTACCTTTAAATGAACTTTTTATAATATTTTCTGTCTCAGTCAAACACGTACATTGTCCTTATCTAACTTATTGAA
>NW_012087851.1:0-422 GCF_000956235.1 Wasmannia auropunctata | reverse complement strand
GCCCGAAAGCTCGAAACCATCTTCCCTCCGCGAGTATTACGCGCGTACGCGCGTAAACAAACGCGCGCTCCCGATGGATCCGAGGAACCGGCGTGTAGATTCTCCTCTCTCGGATCTCTCCCGTTTTTTCTCTCTTTCTCTCTCGATCTCTCTCGCCTCGCGCCTCCTCCGGTCTGTGTTACGTGGAAAAATAAGTGCACGCAGCAGCACCTAGGCACCCAGAAGAGAGCCCTACGCTCCTCCGGGCGCGCTCCGGCATCTCTCGCCGCGTGTCTCTCTCTCTCTCTTTCTCTCTCCGGTCCTCTCCTCGCTTTTCCCTATACATCCCTCTATCTTCGTCCCTCTGCCACCCCCTTATCCGCCTCCTCCTCTCGCTCTCGCGGCGCGCGCGCGCGCGAGAGAGAGAGAGAGCACACGAGCGA
>NW_012087850.1:0-550 GCF_000956235.1 Wasmannia auropunctata | reverse complement strand
GCCCGGCCAAAAGATATTGGGAAAGAAGGAGAGAAACGTGTAAACGAATTATACCTGCTCCGATCTCGCTTTCCCAAATCGTAAGTGTAATAATCAATAATAAATGATCGTTTATCTTGAGGAAATGTGTGACGCAACAACACGCGGATTTTATATGCTGAAACGTCTGAGATTTCAATTATAATGTTTTTCAAGTCTATAGCTTAAAATTTACTCCGATCTCGAGAAATATAGAAAATATAATTTCTGACGCCACATACTTACACTCTAAAAAATATTGGTGTGAAATTTCACCACACTTGTGTGGTTAAATGTTTCGGTGTGAATTTTAACACCAAATTATTGATAATTTTTAACACTGACAAATGCGGTGTTAAATTATGATGCGATATTATTTTCTTTAACAATATGCGGTGTGATCGCGCATCACGTGACTACAAAAAACTATCGCCATAACAGTGAGGTTATACTACTAGTTCGTGTCTGTTACCCGTTTTCGCACCATCATAGGAAATTTCTGAAACAGAGAGAATATCAGGAAAGTGATTTC
>NW_012087849.1:0-2006 GCF_000956235.1 Wasmannia auropunctata | reverse complement strand
CTCTTCCGATCTTAAATAACAAGATATTTTACATTTTGTGTCAAAAAGTTGTTAATTTCAAACCTTTATAACTCAAAAAGTACTTAATGTAAAAATGTTTTATTATAGTGTTTTGGAAAGCTCTCGAGATGAGCTATAAGAATATGCAATAAAATATAGACGGTTTTATTTAAAAAAAATAAGGTTGACCTTGAAATGACCTTAAAGGACATGGTCAAGATCAAAGTCAAGGTCATCTTACTCCTCGCTTGAAACCATACAACTTTGCTATTGGACATTTTCTCCAAATTGCATTCTAACTGAAGATATTAGGGGGGTCCGATACTTTTCGATGACCCATATAAACGTAGTAGGTTAGCGGCTCGTTTTTTAATCAATACGCGAGAGGAGTCAAAATATTTAGAAGATTTCCTGAAATTCCTAAAATCCCGGACGTCTTCGGAAAATCCCTCCGGACGACCCCGGACGGAGATTAGGAAATCTGTCGCATCCCTTTGACTATAGATTATATAGTCAAAGTCGCATCCATGGTAGAAATACAAGAGTATGCTCTTGTGCATGTTGGTGCCGAGCGACCAATCAAATTTGCAGCCAGAATACGTCATCGTTACGTCATCGTTACGTGATAAATTTGAACGTATTATTTCAAGCATGCTCAGTTATGTTCTAAAATTCACTTTCAGTATTAAAAATCTATAGCTAATTACGTTACGTGCATTAGAGATTTTTAACATTGAAAGTGAATTTTGGTACATAACCCTTGTAGTTTTCCTTTTAATGTTTGAATTGTATGTACGTCAAATATCTGTATATATATATATATATATATATATATATATATATGTATATACATATATATAATTCAAACACTGGAGAGAAAACTGCAAAAAAAGATTACTTACTTATATACTTTTGACAAACATTAAATATATATGTATATAAGTATATATATATTTAATGTTTGTTAAAAGTAATTTTTTTTGTTTTAAAATATTTCGTTTTGTCCTCAAGACTGGAAAATAATTTGAAATATATTAACAACAAGAACTTACAGATTGAAAAGAAAATACGTAATAAATTTACTAATAATAATACTTTACGTTTTGTTATTAGTAAATTTATGTTTTTTTTTCTTATTCTTAGCTTTATTTTGTATGGCTATTTGACGATTGATTTCGCGGACCCGAATTAATGTACGTCCGTGTTCGAACGAGGCATATAGTATTACGTCATAGTTTTCCAAAAATCGTTTGTGCATCTTTTTATTGTACATGAAGTCATTTTTAAATATAATATATTAATAAAATCGTGAACTAGCAGGTTACCGCCGTGCAGATTTGACAGACACGAACCATTCCGAATATAGCCGAAGCTGACCGTATGTGACGTCATGTGTGACGTATGCTGGCTTCCTGCGCAGTGGCCTCTCTGGCAGTGGTCTCCCACCAGACGAGCATACCCTTGTATTTCTACCATGGTCGCATCGCTACGGTTACATTTGCGTATTCGTTACGCATGCGCGTCTAGTTATACTTCTCACCCTTTGAGTATATAGGCTCGTAGGCATGTAGGCTCGAAAACTGTGTCCAAGATGTATGTGAAAGTGAAAGGTACAATTTATACGAAAACAATACTTTTAGTTGATTAGTATAATGTGTAGTGTTTCTTTCTCCGAGTAATTTTCAGCCGCCGAATACTTAATCGATGATTAACTAATAATGGAACCGATAGATTAGTTCGAAAATAAATTAAGTACGTGAATAAATCGCGTAAGTAAATCGAGTAAGTGCGCGAAAGTGTTGTGATAATTCAATTTATAAAAGGAAAAACTGTCAACTTATTACTCCAAGTGATTTGTTTGTCACCGTGTGGGAACGTGTCCCCTTACTGTTATCCACGGAAAAGTTATCGAACTTTTTTAAGCCTACTACATCATTACGAGACATCGAATCAAGGTAAAAATAAATTTGTTGTGTGAGCATGTCTCTCTCTCTCTCTCTCTCTCA
>NW_012087848.1:0-633 GCF_000956235.1 Wasmannia auropunctata | reverse complement strand
TTTCTCACTTTTACTTTATCGTCATTAACTGCTTATCGGGTATAAGCCAAACTCAAAGATCACGAACTGAAGTTAATCTTTCTTTTTTAAAGTATCGATCCCGGACGCGGAGTCCGACTCCCGCGTATATACTTTTATGCGCTTATATCAAAAAGAAGTCAAAAACTGTTCTCTAATCGTCCCAACAAACGATGGGGCTCACACAGCGTGAGTATTGCCCCCGTGTGTAACGTCACGAACAAATCCTACCTGGTCTCCCCGCTTACGGCAGCGGGGGTTACCACGTATCGTCCACAGATCCTCCAGAGGGTGCACACCCGGGGGCCGCCAGAGAACGGGGCCGGACGCCGGCCGACGACAGCTAAGAGATGTGGATCCCGGTGTCGTCCACTCAGCTGTGTAATACAGCCGGTGGAGACAGTAGACCCCTGACGCCGGGAGGGCGCCCCGCAGAACGGCAGGCCGTCTCCGACGAGCGGAGGAGGAGCCAGACACAGGTCCGCCGGCAGCACCCGGACACCACCGGGGAAAATATAATCCTCACTAAGCACTGTCAGAAAACATTAAGGCATGCGAGGAGGCACTTATCCATGCGCAGTCTCGTCAATTCGCAGCCGCAGCCGCCATTACATG
>NW_012087847.1:0-320 GCF_000956235.1 Wasmannia auropunctata | reverse complement strand
TTTTCGATCGAAATTTATTCGGACATTCGTGCGAAAGAAATACTTATTTTCGAGAACTTTCTATCTTCACAACCTATGCAAAAAATACTGCTTCTGTGCACAATGACTCGACAGAATTCCTACATACCATTTTCATAAACTTTTCCAATTTTATACGATCTACCTTTGCAACCTGCTACATAACGTTCAGTAAAGAAAAAGAAAAGCTAAAATAATATCTTTATGAAGTATTTATAGTGCGAAAGAGAGAGAGAGAGAGAGAAAGAGAGAGAATAATGATCGAAGAAACGTCATTTCTATATCAATATTGTACATTATTT
>NW_012087846.1:0-411 GCF_000956235.1 Wasmannia auropunctata | reverse complement strand
GTGTATAAGAGACAGGGGGTAACTTGTTATCGTTACTCAAAAAGTATTGAATTATTATTACAATTACAATCCGTTATTTTTTCGGAATTTTTAATCCTTTTTTTAGAGTGACATTCAATTATCTATATCGCTAATTGATTAATTCAACATGAGGTTTATAGTGGTTAATCACAACATGATCATAATTCATTCTTTTAACATTTTCTTATGCACATTCCATACATGTATTGTACATACGTGTACAAAGTAAAAATCACGATTTTTAATACCCAATAAATATAACTGCATTACCGTTACTTTACTAATACAAGAAATATAACGTCTTTATCAATTCTAAAATAGTTATAAAAAACAATAACTATAACAGTAACAACGTTATAAATAACGCGTTACTTCCCAATCCTATTAATC
>NW_012087845.1:2613-3155 GCF_000956235.1 Wasmannia auropunctata | reverse complement strand
TTAATTGCGTAATTCACTCAGGTGTTTTTCTCTTTTTCTCTCTTTCTTTGAAGCACATTACGGAAATATTGCCATTTAATATTTGCAAAAATAAACTTGAAATTTATAAAGTGTTCCAAGAATTAATTTAAAAACTTCAAGTTAGATGTGCCACGTCTTCTCGTTGTCCGATCGTTGTCCGAAGAATTAATTTAAAAACTTCAAGTTAGATGTGCCACGTCTTCTCGTTGTCCGATCGAGCTCAGCTTTTACACAATTTTTTTTCTCACGAAATGGAACAATTTTAGGGGGCGTCGTGAAAGAAATTTAAAAGTCAAATATAAGGTCCACCCTAGTATATACAGTCTATGCGAAAGGTTTCGATTGAATTACGTTTGTTTTTATTGAATTATTAGTTATATGAAGGGAAGATTAACTTGACTGGGATTTTCTCGATAAAACCACCTTAATTAAGTAATCTTCTTTTAGTTTACTTATATTTTCTTCATGTTTTAATTTAGCAACCGCTATATCTTGTTCTTGTTTCATCACTTGTTTGTTGT
>NW_012087845.1:0-636 GCF_000956235.1 Wasmannia auropunctata | reverse complement strand
GGAGTAATAAGTTGACAGTTTTTCCTTTTATAAATTGAATTATCACAACATTTTCGCGCACTTACTCGATTTACTTACGCGATTTATTCACGTACTTAATTTATTTTCAAACTAATCTATCGGTTCCATTATTAGTTAATCACTATCGATTAAGTATTCGGCGGCTAAAAATTACTCGGAGAAAGAAACATTACACATTACACTAATCAACTAAAAGTATTGCTTTCGTATAAATTGTATCTTTCATTTTCACATACGGATTTACTTACGCACTTGATCGATAAAAGTTACGCACTCAAATAATTCCGTATTATTACAAATCAATATTATTACTATTAATCACTATCCGTTACTCATTCGGCAACTTAAAATCACTTTAAAGGAAGAAACCGCAGTTTTAATATATTAATAAATAGCGACAAGCGCTGCGATCGAAAAGACAGGTGGCTCCGACACGACGGTGGGCCACGAGCAATTTGCGACGGAACCGGCAAATCGTTTCCGGCAGCTCCAAAGTTAAGAAAGCACGTGGCATAGCTCTGCGAAGTAACTCCATGAGTTTAAGAATAAGTTTTTTTTTTGTTGAGCTACCTCGGCGAATATCCAAGCTTCGATTTTTGTAATTCAAACTGTTTC
>NW_012087844.1:0-678 GCF_000956235.1 Wasmannia auropunctata | reverse complement strand
GCTTGAGAATTTGATGGGGAAGGAGAAGAATATTCCTTCGCTTTCCCATTGTCGTACTCTTTTTTCACCAGAGGGGACATCTTCTTCGAGACTATACCGCAGGTTGAGGTAATCCTTGACATTTTCTCAAGAAAGTCATCGACTGTGCCTTTATCACGGCAGCAGAACCACGTAAGGACAGGCTGTTGATCCCATCAATAATAAGTTGGATCCGATCCTGATCCGACAGCTGCAGGTTATGCATCAACTTTAGCTTTTGTTGCGCATAATCCTGGAACGATTCTTTGGGGTAGTTCCACTTACACGCCTCCACGTTTTGCATGGTAATGTGGAAGGGAACGTAGCGTCGGAAACGACGAATAATTGCTTCTTTAAAAGCGGACCAAGACCCATTGATCCGGCCTGTATCCAGGTCGAACCAATTCTTGAGCAGCTTGCTCGATGCGGCGAGTAGAGTAACTCCCTCGTTTGCTCCGTGAATTGAAGCCAGACGGTCCACCTTGCGGATCCATACTTCAATGTCCTCGTCGGCCGCGCCGCTGAAAGACGGGATTTGGATCGACAAGATTTTAATGGCCTGTGGATTGGCCAAATTTCCTAGTAAGGTAGATTCGTTGTGAGGTGTGGGTGACCTTGATGCTTGATATGCCGCTGGGACTTGAACTTGCGCGCTGCTGA
>NW_012087843.1:0-313 GCF_000956235.1 Wasmannia auropunctata | reverse complement strand
ATTAATAACTTTTTTAAATTAATAATATATTATATTTTTATAAGTCTATTTTATCGGTAGCAAACGTTATTTTCGATAAAAAATATTTCTATTTTATTAAAAATATTATTATAAACTCAGCAATTGCTCAGTAATTTATTAATAAATTAAAATTATTAAACTATAAAATTACGGAAATGAACTAACAATGAACGTTCAGTAACCCAAAAATTCAGAAAAATCTGAAACTTTGTGTAAAAGTAGAACACATTTATAGTACGAAACTATTTTTTGTTGATGCTTGATTCCGTTTTAAAGGGATGAAATCACCCGT
>NW_012087842.1:0-1624 GCF_000956235.1 Wasmannia auropunctata | reverse complement strand
TCCCCGCTTTTCCCCGCTCACTGCGTCTCGCGCTAGGCAACCGCGCTCGATGGACGGTCGCGCGCTAGTATTGGCGGTGGGCCGGACTCGCCGAACGAATACTCGCTCATTCGGCGATATTCAAAAATTAATATCTCATTAAATATTGCGAATTTTGCAAAATGGTAGAGGACTTTTCGATTCAGTTTAGTCTATTCTATCTACCCATGAGCGGTCATACACCTATTCTGAGACACCCTGTATATATATATATATAATAGATTTACACATCTACATGAAATCTACATGAAAAGTGAATAACTTTTTTTATAAGCTTTTATCCTAGTTCTAATAATTCAGTGTTGTTCTTTTGTGTTGTCCGCAAAGTGGCATACCTTCAATTTGCACATATGAACTGTAGAATTTTCATATTAATCAAGTATTTAGTATTGCATGAATTGAGACTGCTTTATCGACCTCGTACAAATATCACTAAATATGGCCGACCTTCCAGGCATATAATAATCCCCTCTCTTATGATGACTCCCCATTACTTATTCTAAGGTACTATAGATGTAGGTATTCCTATCCGCCATCTTGGTTCCAGCTAAGTTGACAATGTAATCTTAAGTTTGTTCAACAATAAAGTTAGAAATTAATAATTATTACAATTTTTTATTTTATTATTGCAATTTACTGCAATGCAGTTGCAAAGCATCTTGATTGTAACGTACATTTTTACTTCGTCAGACGTACTATAAACTCATCTCACTTATTAGTTATTGTTTTCCATTTACACCAAAACTCAGGTAATTCTCATTTGTAACGTCATAACTCAGTTGAATATACATTCCTTTTTATTCTAATAAATAAAATTCAACTGAGTTTTTACTTATAATCTGCATAAAGCTCGAAATCGTATGCTTTACTGAGTCTATTAATTCATATTAAAAGTGAGGTATAAACCTATACTTTTACGCTCAATAACTTTTTACCAAAGTAAACAAATAATAACACCATTATCTGAGTATAAAAATACTCACATAACTTTAGATTCAGTATCATTTATGTGAAAATGGAAAATAACTATTTAACCAATTAGAACCAAGATGGCTCATAAGAATACCTACATCTTATAGTGCCTTACTGATTCCAGCGCATGCGCATGACGTAAATCAAGATTATTTAAGGTTATGTTTTTGGAATTTTATCTGCGCCATTGAAAAAGTGGGAATAGAAGCGGAGTTTACTTTTACGAAGGTCGGTTGGTCCCAACTAGAATCCCTAGAACAGAGAATCTGGCCATTCACCGTCATTGCTCTTATTGGTCAATCCCATGTTTCCTCAAAATGGCGTCACCAATCACATAACACAGAAAAATATGCGATTCCTGACATATATAGCACATGATCCACTAGAAACTATAAGTATGTTGTATGATGTGTGTGTATGCGTGTACATGAGTCATATTTACAGGCGTTATTTTGTGGGGAACGGCCACACTCTCCCTTCTAGGGACTCTAGTCCCGACAAGTTACTTTTATGGAGGTTCGAGGTAAATGATTTAGATTTTAATGGCCAAAAGTAGAAGGAATGGATGGATGTGAGTGGTTAAGAAAAATATAAATCAAGTCCCTTCTATTGC
>NW_012087841.1:0-1526 GCF_000956235.1 Wasmannia auropunctata | reverse complement strand
AGAGACAGAGTATGGAGTGCTGGCAGTTCCGGTCGTTTTCTTCACAGTTCTCGACAGTTCTCGCATAGTCCCGACCATTTCTATGCATTTGCAAAAGAGTTCTCGTCTTTAAATATTTTTAAACAATTTTTAAATCTGATCCTGGTAATACTAAGAGCAGGATGTATACATTCATATGTACAGATACACACGTTCTCCCCCATAAACATACAGCGGTCAGATTAAAAAATTGTTTAAAAATATTTAAAGACAAAAAGTCTTTGCAAATGCATAAAAATGGTCGGTATTATGCCAGAACTGCCGAGAACTGCGAAGAAAACGACCGGAACTGCCAGCACTCCATACTTATTAAATATGAGGTGCCAGCGGTCAGATTTAAAAATTGTTTAAAAATATTTAGACAAAAACTCTTTTTCAAATGCACAGAAATAATCGGAACTATGCGAGAACTGCCGAAAACCGCGAAGAAAACGATCAGAACTGCCAGCACCCCATACTTATTAAATATGGGGTGCCAGCGGTCAAATTTAAAAATTGTTTAAAAATGTTAAATGTGCGGAACTATTGTTAAAATTGTGCAGGAACTATAGAACTCTTCAAGAACTATAGAATTTCATGATTCATTTAATATTTTTTACAATTTGGGATGCTACGGGAAGTTAACACCCCATATTTTAAAAATTGAATTTTTTTTATTAAATCGACGAAACTATTATTTTTATTTATCAGGAACTGTAGAACTATTGCAGTGGGTGCCAATGGAACTGTGTTTAAAGTATTGAATTTTTAAAAATGGGGTGCCAACTTCACACAGCCTGCATATTCTAAAAATGTGTTTGGTTTAAGAATTGTCAATTTATGCAATCATTTAAAATTATGATTTAGTGTCACATATACCCTAGCTACTTTAGTCGGTTTATTATTTTTTTTTATCATCTACATTGATAATATCTATTCATGAGATTTATCCCATCGAAGACAACTTTTGATATTATCTATAATTCCTTATAACTTTGATCGCATTTAAGATATGTCATAATAAGATAAAGAGACACTGTATAATTGATATAAATCATAGATAAACGATAAATCATCTTTCAAATCATTTGTTACCATATCTATTAGAACAGTCGTAGTTATATATATTAATACAAATATTAATACAAGCGCATACAGATATATAAATATTTTTTAGAAATATAGTTAACGCACGCAGTTATACAAATGTTTAATAACTAGTAGAAACATGTAATATGTAATATAATGTGTTTATTTGTTACTCGTAGACAATCGTTTTTTAGGCAAACAGGACACTCCCAAATTTTTAATATGTACTAGAGTCATATAAAGATCTTAAAATAAAAAACATATGTATCAAGAGTATTATTCACATTTTTGCAATATGAACATGTCTGGTTCATGTTAAAACAGGGTGACATATCCATCATCCTGTTTAAACAAAGTGCAACATATAAATTGTAGTAGATTGATTACTTTAATACCCTTAAGTGCCTTAATTGAAATTA
>NW_012087840.1:0-391 GCF_000956235.1 Wasmannia auropunctata | reverse complement strand
TCCAAGCGCCTGACGTGCCGCTGCCGACGGCCTGGCCTGGTGCTGCCGAGCAACTGGCCTAGTGTCGCTGAGGGACTGGCTTGGCGCATGCATGACCTATTACCATGAATAATACGTGACGCTAGTAAGATGCTAGCATGCTACGTACATGGAATCGAAAAGAAACTGGTATGACGCATATACGGCACCAGTAAGGGCCTGAGAAGAAAAATTGTAACTGTTCCGATAGTAAACGTAAATCGTAGTCATAGGTCAACGCACAATGATTTTACGTAAACGTATGCCGTATCGTTGTGACGTCAGAGATGATTGATACGACATACGTTTATATAAAATTATTGTGTGTTGACCTATGTACAATTACGATTTACGTTTACGTATTCTGTCGGAA
>NW_012087839.1:0-358 GCF_000956235.1 Wasmannia auropunctata | reverse complement strand
GTGTATAAGAGACAGTGCGACTTCTGCGATCCCTCAAGGATCCTTCCTGGTAAAGATCGACGATGATTTCCTTTTCACGTTTATGGTGCGTGGCGACTTACAAGTTTTTCCCATTATGCTAATATTCCGCACAGACACAACAGTATAAAGGAGCTTCGAAGTTTCAAGCGGCATCTATATCGAGTCAAAATCGATAAGAACACCTTCCCTCTCGACGCACGCGAATCAAATTTACTCTCAGTATAGTTTTCCTGAAAATATCGCTCTCTATGGTACCATCTCATGTTCTTAGCATGGCATAATCTCTAATTAATCTAATTTGTTTTTATCAAGATTCGTAATAGAAATTTCAAGTCGA
>NW_012087838.1:0-509 GCF_000956235.1 Wasmannia auropunctata | reverse complement strand
CGTGTGCTCTTCCGATCTTGATTCGATGGTTAATTTTGTATTGTCACGAATCAAAGCCCTTAAAATAAAGTAGTAGTTATTTTAATAAAAAAACATTGCGAACATCATGAACACACGAGTAAGCTATGGTTACATCAGGAAAGTTAAAAGTTAAAGTTTTTCATTTATGCTTGTGAGTAAAACGGAGCAGTGGCACAGGAGCCGAAAGATGGGCCATGTGAGATTTTGCCCCTCCTCTTCCCGCTCTCATTTATTATAAGTTTCAATCATTATTTATTTATTCACTTATGTATCATATATAAATAATTAAAACTTATAATAGATGGGAACAGGGCAAAAAGCTTATATTGATCTCCGGCTTTGGCGTTACTGATTCAGAGTTTTGGAGCTTCAATGGTTTTATGTTGCTGGTGTCACTTTTCGAACAAAGCCCACCTTCAGCATAGGGAAAACGATAGGTATGTCTACTTTGCTATCATCGATGATTATACAACGATGAAACATACATG
>NW_012087837.1:0-334 GCF_000956235.1 Wasmannia auropunctata | reverse complement strand
CTCTCTCTCTCTCTCTCTCTCTCTCACAAACTCTCGCAGCCTTGCGATATTCGCAGGCCTCTCGGTAATCGCGGATATCGCGGGTACTCGATGAACCGAGACGACCGCACGTCCGGTCGATCTTGCCGCCATAAATCCTGCGGGATCGCCGTCGGTCGAAAATTATTTCGACGGTCACACATTATATCCCATACGATCGCGTGTAGAAACTTCGAAACATGAAAATCTTTTATTCAAAATGCTAATATACTAAAAGGGATTTTACGGAAGAAACGAAAGGCGATATCCCGCAGCTTTTTCTCTCTCTATTACATTACGTAATATCTATTAAAAT
>NW_012087836.1:0-507 GCF_000956235.1 Wasmannia auropunctata | reverse complement strand
TATTATTTAATAATCAATATTAAACGTAATAAAAAATATTAAAACTTGACGCTCTCTAAGCTATATAGTCTTTATATAACAAGCTATGTAATATATAATATTAAGCTCTTCTTTAAATTAAATTACTTATCTAATAAATATTTTAAATAATAGAACATTTATTAGATTATTACGTATAAAGAATTATTTATATTAATTTAATTAATTATTATTAATAGATTATTACGTATAAAGAATTATTTATATTAATTTAATATATATCTGTTATCTTTATTCTGTAAATTGTAATTTATAAATGTCAATTTTATTAACACTGTTATATATACATATATAACGATAACTACGTAACGGTTACTTTCTAACCTTGATAATATATTATGTTAACGTAAAAAATAGCAATATAAAAAAGATTAGGAACTTCTAAAATATTTAACATAAACATATTATATTAATCAAAGGTAATGTATATTTATTTCTTTAAACAAATTTAGACATATAAAGAGAAAA
>NW_012087835.1:0-539 GCF_000956235.1 Wasmannia auropunctata | reverse complement strand
TTTATTTTAATGCTTATCATTGCTTATAGTTTTATTTATTAATGTTATGTATTTATTTACTACATTTTTGTTTTGATTTTTTATCGTTGCAAGCACATTGTTTTAATGAAAATTTTGGCATTTTCAGAAAAGGTATATCTTAGTCGGCGCTTCCGCACAGGCACCGTCGTAGTTGATACTCACGTCGAAAGACTGCAAGGAGCTGTGGTAACAATTTAATATTGTGAGGTTAAGAATCACTTGAGCATCTCCTTAATTCTTTTTCATGTGTGTGTATTAAGATACATAAATGATAAACGTTATTCAATCATCAAATCATACTGACTTTAAATAATTCATAAAACAATGAGGTCTATTATCAAATAATCAAAATGTATTTAATTCAAAGATTGTTTAAACCACATAATATCAATAAAATAAGAAAATATATAAAACTATAAAATTTTTAAATCACAAAAATTCCAACAATCAAAATACGTATTTAAAATTCCTTTGATCACGAGATCTTTAATCGTTATTTTATAATATAATATAAGATC
>NW_012087834.1:0-700 GCF_000956235.1 Wasmannia auropunctata | reverse complement strand
TATAAGCCTAATCGTTTTGATGTACTAATTAATACATCGGAAAAATATTTATTAAAAGTAACGGCACATTATAGAAAATTATTTATATGATATCGACATCAATTATACAGTTCGCATCCTTTTAGTAACTTCGATGTTACAACTTTAATTTGTCGCTCTCAATTTCAGATTGAAATTTCTAGCTAACCGATGCTAATCGTTGCCAGATCTAGCTGGTGAATGGTTGCTGCTTCTCGAGTGTCACATCAAAATTCGGAAAGGTGAGCCCGTCGCGCCGAGCGTAAGAAAGTGAAATACGACACAGCAGTCCTCACGATCTTAAAGAAGAACGGTCAACGTTGTAAGTACAGTATTTAAATGTAAAATTAATGCGACTGACAACCAATCAAGAAATGTGTTTCAATTAAGGCGTATATTACAAAACATACGCTTACGTGAAATACCCATGTATTATATCAAAATACTCTCTCCTCTGTCCCTACAAGTTCGGAGCAAATTATCTTACCGTGGCGAATGTTTGCATGCACAAAACGAACATACCGCCGGCCGTTAATACACAGGGTGGCTGCGTTTTCATCATCATGAAAAGAACGAGTTTTTTCGTTCTGGGCGACGCATCGTACCAGTTTAAATTGATTCTGCAATTATACAACAACAAGCGCTTGCTCGCGTTTTGTGTTAAGCCTGTCTCTTATACACA
>NW_012087833.1:0-357 GCF_000956235.1 Wasmannia auropunctata | reverse complement strand
AATATATATAATATATTAACAACTGTCGTAAATCGCAAGCGTACACAATAGTTAAGGCGCAAGTAATGTGTTTGTGATATATCATTAACGCTTTTATGTTTGAAATAACTTTCAAAATTTCCTTTCTATTTAAATCATAAGTGGTAAAGACATTTTTTTTGTACGTATATAACTACAACTTGCGATATATTAGTATATATATTGCTATATCATATATACTGCTTTTACGTATTGCAAATTAAATATTATACAGAAAAAATTAAGCAATAATTGTATGGAGTGCAATAAAATGGAATAATATTGTTTCAGATACTTTTGAAAAAGGGATGGACAAATTAAAATTGGCCGAAATCGCAT
>NW_012087832.1:0-347 GCF_000956235.1 Wasmannia auropunctata | reverse complement strand
ACTTGGCGCCATCGGATTACCATCCTTTCCGATCAATGCAACACGCGCTTGCTGATACATATTTTTCCAAATACGAACAAATAGGAAAATAAATGGATACACGGCTTGCCCGTCAAAAGACAGCTTGTTCCATCGTCGCGAATTCCAACTTTTGCCCGAAAAATGAGAAAAAATAATAAAAAACAATGAAGAATATTTTGTCTAAGGTATGCGTTAATTCATATTTTTAATTGAAATAAATGCGTTTTCCAAGAAAAAATGACGAAAACAAAGTGTATCCCGTAATATTCAATCTTATCTATAATAAAATTGAAAAGTAAATTATTTATTTGATTATTTGAATTACA
>NW_012087831.1:0-330 GCF_000956235.1 Wasmannia auropunctata | reverse complement strand
AGTTAGTAGTTATTGCTGAAGTATGTATATAGTATATAGCTAAGTTATTACTGAAGTACACTTGTCAGAAAATGCATGCATGCATGATTACATTATGCATTTATAATTTTTTATTTATCTAACAGTAAGTATTTTTTTTTAAATAAAGAAATTAACGGACTCTTCTTACTTTAATTTTATTTTCTTTTTAATGTAGTTAATATATTAATCGTTTTATATCTCATATTATTATAGCTATGATATTAAAAAGCGAAATCTGTAATACAAAAGCGTATTTAAATTTAAATTACAAATCAATAATTATTAAAATTATTAATAATTATTATAATT
>NW_012087830.1:0-331 GCF_000956235.1 Wasmannia auropunctata | reverse complement strand
CTTTAACAAAATATTAATCTGGAACTAATCAATTTAATCTTTACATGGATAACTAAAATAATTTAATATATAATATGATTTAGCACACACACGTATATATGTCTATATTAAACTAACAGAATGAAATTACGAATCGAAATAAACGATATAATAGATATATATATATATATATATATATATATATATATGTGTGATAGAAAAGATAATGTAATAAGAGTGAGAGGGGACATACGCCTTTAGCAAGCGCGGTTTAGGAAGTGTGGAAGGTGGAGTACACCTGACAGAAAAGGTAATGTAATAAGAGTGAGAAAGGACATACGCCTTTAGCAAG
>NW_012087829.1:15527-16556 GCF_000956235.1 Wasmannia auropunctata | reverse complement strand
TATTGTATTTATAAAATAACGGGAATTTTTTAAGGTTTATGTTATACATATGTATGTATGTTTAAGAGATATCAAATAAAGCGCAATTTGCATAAAAATAGTACACTAGATATATATTTTTATTTTTTAATATTTAATATAAAAGACATATATAAAGGGCATAATAGATATATTTTGGCGCATACTTTATAAACGTATTTAAAATAGCTAAGCAACTCATAATGATCACAATATTATCAAAATACCTCATTGTATATTTAAATTAAATATACTTACGCTCGTAAAAGATATTATTATCTTAAATTAATTAATTTATTTAAATCGTAAAAAATTGCTGCCATAATTACTTTAAAATGTAAAAATAATTTGATTTTTTCATTGTTTTGTGTCATCATTTCCGTCTGATTATTCGAGTAAAAATGCATTATACAATAGGAATTTAATTACCAATTTAAATTGAGAATTTAAATTGTTTTAATATTGTTTTTCAACAACCTCTTCTCTCTCTCTCTCGTTTTCTCTCTTAGACGAATAAGGAAAATCGTGTTCAAACTTTTGATCGATATTGTATGTAGATTTCATTAGCTAACGGATATAACCCGATACAAATTTGTTAATTTCTGCATAATGAAGTCGAACTTAGTACGAATAAGCATTTATTCGATCGAAACGAATTTTTCTATCGACATAGCAAAAGTGGCAACCGTTCCAAGTGTTTCAACTATCTACGTTTTTCTTAATTATCAAAAAATATTGTTTTATTGTTCATGCTGAGTTTGTTTTAAGAATAATGAACAAGATGACCATTGATCCAACCGAGTCAATCCCTGCGTTTTACGCTGGACAAAGTATATTTTTGACAGGTTCGACAGGATTTCTGGGTAAAGTATTTATTGAGAAGGTATTGCGATCTTGTCCTGATGTTCGTGAAATATTTCTGTTGATGCGGCCGAAAAAAGGATTATCTATTAATGAAAGGCTTGAAGAAATATTGAAATTGCCGGTAAGCTAAATATAAATATTTTTTTG
>NW_012087829.1:0-7428 GCF_000956235.1 Wasmannia auropunctata | reverse complement strand
TTTTTCATGACCTCAGTATATATTATATACAGCGCTTATTTATAGTTATTTTTAAATACAAATATTTTGAAACATGTTTCAAATATGTATAAATATGTAGGAAAAAAACCCCGTCCCAATAAACTTTATACTTTCTTTTAAAAAAATTTGCAAAAATAGCATAAAAATTTGGTCTCTATAGACTATTATAGAAGAAAGATCCCCTAAGGACGCTGCTATGGTCGCCATTTTGAAGTTTTCCAAAAACGCCATATGACATTCGATTCTACATAAATTAAATTAAATTTTGAATACTCGTAAGGGAAGGGGTGACGCAAATAGTGACGGATTTTTTTATCTCTCCCCTACAAGCTAATTTCAAGTTTATAAGATACGATTTTTCACTAAAAAAATACTTTCCATTTTTAAATATACAAAAACTTAAAGTTTCCTTAAGTCATGCATGTATACGGGCTAGATTTTCATAAAAACTAAAACCTACATTTATGACTATTTGCCCCACTCTACGGGTAAATAGTAACACCCTATGGGACAATTACAAAATATATTTTTCTTAACACCTAATTGATCTTTCTTTTGACATTTTGATTAGATAAGGTAATTTATATTAATTTCTATACTCTGCCATTTATATATTTTTATTTATTGATAAATAATAGATATTAACATTATTTGCTAGTATTTCTTATTGAAAATCACATTTATTCTGAATCTTGCCTTGTGGCTAATTTCATATTATCCCAAATTAGAAAAATCATATTGAAATATTAAAAAAGCTTTTTGATTTGTCATTATTTGCCTCAGGAGTAACTTTTTTCTTTAAAACTTTACTGAGAGAAATAAAATTAAGATATAAGCATAGAAATTATATCAAAACAGAGGAAAACGGTACCGTATGACATAAAATAGGATAGATCTCATTCAATAATTCAGCAATTAAGAAAATGTAACTTCAAATATCAAAAAAAGATCCAGGTTTTACCTTATTTCACGAATGTAAAATTTGAAACTTTTTCGCTAGCTATATTTAGCTTTTGATTTTTACTGCTTTTTCAGAAAATAGATGCTTGAGAACTGTCTTTCTATTAACGAGTAGTGATAAAATAGACGCGAAAATGAGAAGAAATTTAAAGTGACATTATTTGCCCTTTACCATTATTTGCCCCCATCCCTTACGTTTAAAAAGGATCAAACCAATTATGGGCAGAGCCATTTGCGTTTTCGTATGGAATAACTCATATATATAATATGAATAATAATACTATTAAAATAAATGCTTTTGCATTAAAGATATTTTACTTAAAAGATTAATTTTTCTATTTTTGTATAAATATTTATTTACTTTTGTCTTCATAAAATACATTTATAAAAATCTTTTTGTATAATTTATTAAATGTTTTTTTACGTACATATATTTTTGATAGATACTTCATTTACTAAAACATAACGCTATATTAACTGTTCAGACATTTATCTATTAAATAAATAGTTTATTCGAAGATGAAACGACTGTAAATGATGAGTACTTTTTAATAATATTTTGTGCATTATATAATTTAAAATATTTGTAAATATTTCAATTATTTCTTTAACTTAATATAAAGTATACAAAATTTTATGTAAATTGCTCTAATGTATACATCTTATTTTTTATTTTTAACATATTAATTAATATATAATATTGTTTATTATGTTATATAGCTTTGCAGCAGATTCTACATTTTTTGTTTTAAACTGCACGAGTCAGAAATATATACCATATGGAGATAGTTTAAAGTTATCATTTAATATTTTAAAGGAAGAGCCTATAGGCAAAATTTTCTGGACTCCTAGAACATTATTGACTGATAACTATACTCTGTTATACATATTAACAATATTATTGCATATTATGCCAGCTATGTTCATAGATCTTATTTTAAAATTCTTTGGGCATCGACCTATGTAAGTCTTAAGTAAACTATTTAATTGATTCAACAAATGCAAATTATTTTAACATATATATTGTATATGTATTTGACTCAATTAACAAGATTTATACATATATTCCGCAAGCTGAAATAACGTAGGTATTTTCTTTTTAGTAAAAACCTTTTTTTTATCATAAATCTGTCTGAAAGATTATTTTGCGTGTGATCTTTCTCTTTATTTATTAGATTTTATCCAAATCTATTTTATTTTACATGCGGATTCTGAATCTACAGATTGAGTAATATTAAACTGTGTCGTTATAACCAAATTATTTTATATTAATGAATAACATGTAAATTTAGGATAGTACGACTGTTGAGAAAAGTGTACGTGACCAATCGTGCTGTGAGTTATTTTTCATTCCATAAAAGAGAATACAGCAATACAAACTCGTTAGCACTGATATCTGAAATACCATCTGACAATCTTGATATGTTTTCTTTTAATTATTCCTGTACTGATATTCGAAAGTATTTAAAGTAAGTGTATTTTTTATTTTAAATAATGTTTACAATAAAGAAAATATAAAGTAATAAACAAATTTTGCATTATAAAGGACTAGTTTATGTGGTATTAAAAAATTTATTCTTCATGAAGACATAAATGAATTGGATGCAATCAAGGCACATAATAAAAGGTATAAGTAGTTTATAATTAGTATTTATTATTGTTTATACATACGTTAGCATATTTGTGTGATTTAAAAAAAAATCGGCTTTTCTCTGTAAATAATACATCTTTACTGGATTTAGCGAACAATTTGCGAACAGACCGCTAATTGTTTTATTTGTGGTGTAGATGTTCGTGAACAGCTTGTAAATTGAAATAAGAAAAGATTCTGAAGCCTAGTGTATACAGGCTGTAACTGTAAACGTTTGCTGGAATCATTAAAGTTTAACATTAGGATTGTAATGCTTTTGTTCAATATGTTATTATAAACGATTGCACTCAAATTCTAGTGTTAAACTTTATCTGTTCCGTCAAAAATTACCGACCTGCATGAATTAAATTTTTTTGGTTAAAACGGATTTTAATGCCTAATAATATTTCTTTGTAAATTTTAAAATTATTTGAATATATTTCTAGATTTATGAACTACACGCCGATAATTGTTGAACTTGAAACACAATTCTAAACTTAAAACAAAAAATTTATTGTAAAAAATATCATTCCATCGGGTAAAATTTATATATGCAGTAAATATTGTTAGGTTATAAAAAAGTGTTTTTTTTTGCTTACTTGTGTTAGTCACATATCGGTTTATTTCCACTTATTAGATGTACGAATTGGCTTGCAAATTATTAATAACCAGTATTAACGATCAATTTATTATAATTACTTTAGTTATTGTTCATAAACAAATTTCGTTACAAGTTTATTCTAGTAAATGTCATAAATCTGAAGTAAAAACTAGAGTAGGTAGCATTTAATTTTCACAAATATTTGGAAATCAATCAAATTTTTTACATGCCAAAATTGTTTGTGAATTGTTCTTCGGTAAATATCTACCTAAGACAATATATAATAATAAGAATTAAACCTCTCATTACTTTTCAAAACTGATGCATAAAACAAATCTAACGTGTATAAAAATATCAATAGAATTTATACATTATAATTTTGGTAATCATACTTCAGATAAATATGTTTATGATAAATAAACTTTAAAATCTTTATTACAAGTTTAATTTTATTATATTTTTATTATACTAAATATCTTTGAAATAGAATAAAACATTTTTAATGATTAAATATTAATTAATTAATTAATATTATTAAATATTTATTAAACTTATAGAAATGTTAATAATAAATTTGTATGATGTATGTGTGTCGATGTGTATTATATGACGTAAATAATTTAGAAAATGTTAAGAAAAGAACAAAGTCCTTGAAATAAAAGCTTCAGTGTATATTAAATAACAAAAAAAATTTATATAATGTGTTTAATGTGTTTGTGTTTAAAAGACAGTATTGTGTAGTAATTAAGATATATTATATATTATATAATAATATATTAATCATTTATTTTTAGAGTATCACTGTTGAGTACTGTGGTGGAATCTATTATGTTTATTGGTATGCTGTGGATGATATATAAATGGAGCTATTCTTACTTATTATAAAATTATTGACTATTCTTTTATACATTAAAAACTTATTTATAATATTCAAACACATATAACGCAGAGCTTTCAGAAAAAAGGAAATAATTTTTTCTTAAAATATATTTTTGTTTGTAAACATTATATTGTATTTATAAAATAACGGGAATTTTTTAAGGTTTATGTTATACATATGTATGTATATTTAAGAGGTATCAAATAAAGCACAATTTGCATAGAAATAGAACAATAAATATATATTTCTAATGTTTAATAAAAAAGACAACTTGTAGCATAAAAAGCGTATATTTATTTCCGCGCTTATATGTATAATAAATATATCTAAAATAGATGAGCAACACGCAATGATCACAGGTGACAGTAAAATTAAAATTTCAGTCAAGATGACATCATCTCTCGACTATATCGAAATCGACTGTTACTTGGACAGTGTTATGATCAAAAGATCTAAACTCACAATTAATCTATGCAACATATAAAGATAGAAAATCGTACCCTTTGAATTTTTAAGAATATTATTATTTAAATTAAATTTATATTTTTCCCGTATTTAAATCCTATTAGACTCATTTACGATTTTTTCTGTATTTTTTTTAAAAACAAAGTGCTGTAATTTTTATGTTTTGTATCTTTTGCAATGAATAAGAATCAAGTAATTTTATATAAATTTTATATAGATTTGTCATTTTAAATCCGTTACTAAATAAAATTTTCATTTATTTGTTGTTTTTTATTTATTCTTTATCCAGCTATAATAAATACATTATTTTTGGTAAATCTTTATATTAGGAGATGCAGCTCTCACTCATGCTCATGACCTAGACCTTGACATATGTTATAGAAGTGAACTGATCAATTTTTCCTTATAAATTAATCGGCGGTCTTGTATAGCTTTTGAGATATACTTAAAACTCATTTTTTTAATTTCATTATTTTATAATACCTTGTATATAAACCTATGTAAATCAGTACAATTGTGCCTTGTTGCGTCTTTTATAAGCACGAGGGAGAGGCGGGGATGGCAAATGTGGGGTAGATACTTCGCATGGAAAGTCGAAAACTCATGTAGATCAGTACATTATAGATCTCATTACGCTCCGTAAGCAGGAGGGGGGGAATGGTATAGACCTCGTTTTGCGTAGAAAGTCGAAAACCTATGTGAATCAGTATTATAGACCTCGTAAACAGGGAGGGAAGGGGGGTGGGCCTCGATTTGCGTGTGGAAAATATAAGTTAATATTAACAAATATTAACTTATTTTATAATATACAGTATACTTTAATCTGATAATGAATACAACTGAGCCGTATCAAAAAAAGCATTACGCTCATGAAAACTCTCTTTTAAACATATTAAATTCAGCTAAATAACTTAGAAAATGTTCTTTACCACCAAATCGCAAGACATTGTTTTGTACTTCTCGCCACACTCGCTCAATATACATCATATACAAAGGGTCTTAAAAAAAATAATGAAATTTAGAAAATAAGTTCTAAGTAAGCATATCTTAAAAACTACACGAGACCGCGTCAATTATTTTATAAGAAAAAGTTGTACTATCCTCTATATTTAACATATGTTAAGGTTGAAGTTATCGGATCCCCTGCATCTCTTAATGTAATAAAATCCCTTATTTTTTATTTCTTACCGATCAAGAGACATAATGGTGACTTGAGCCAAATTAACGAAGTACTTAAGAAATTAATTAAGTTTCAAACCAAGTACACCAAGGTGTCCGGATTGCGAGTTGGAAGAAGTCTTGACTCACATAGCACAACAGTGCTTTTAAGCGTCTGCAAAACGCTCAGAAAGCACTTTAGAGTGCTTTTTTAAGTCTTTTCTTCTTAAATCTCAATAAAACTCGATCGGTTTAGCTATTTTTGAGATCCGATAATTTTGGGTATTCGCTGACTAGACCTCATTCGATTTCAACCTCATACCATTCAGTTTATCGACCAAATGAAAATTGTTTTTTTACATAACTAGAAGATTTTCTAGGAATGCTATCCTGTATAATATTATGTAGAAAACAAACTAATAAATACAACGAACTATTAATGGAAGAAATAATAATTTTAAAGGGATGGCCTTTTTTATGTATCTTTGGGAGACCATAAGCTCTGGGTAAAATATACCGTCAGTGGTTAAAATATTTCTATATGTATGTATAAACATCAATATTACCTTTGCTCTCCCAACGAGACAATAAACCGCTCAAATCATTAGTAACCTTTTTTAGTTAGACTGTAAAACACATCAACCTACATTAACTCGATTTAAGAAAGGAATTACATAGAATTCATAAGAATTTAGTTAACAAAGTTTTACGCTTGAAACTAAAAGATGTGTATACACAACAACATTAAACAATACATCAAATTTATAGAGTCTCTAAAGACATATACGTAATTACCACTCAATATTGTAAATTCTTTTTTTAACTATCATGGAAATTTGTCTGCTGAATGTACCAATTGTATACATCAGGATGCATAAATATATTAGACAGAATAACAGCTGGTTGCGCGGCAGACTTGCAGGAGCAGACGCAGCTCAATAAGTAATGAGTATTTAGTATTTTTTTATTTTAGTTTTCAGTATTACTTAAATTTTTAGTATTACTGACCCGCGTTTGCCTCTGTAAAGTGCCGCGTCATACTGCTTATATGCATACTTTCCATTCCAAGTAGAAATTATATGCGCACAATGAGCTGACATGATTTATAATTCTTGAATTAGTAATTTCTTCTATGATGTATAGGTTTGCTCTTTCAACCTTTTTGTTGCATTTCCTATTTCTTAAGCCCCATCTACATAAGTCGCAAATGCAAAACGCAAACGCAAACGCGGAAAAAAAAAGAACGAAATGTCAAAAAATAAAAGAAAAGAAAGAGAGAAACGTCCGAATTGTCGAACAATTTAATTCGTTAAAGTAATAATTTTAATGTTAATAAGCATCTATTAAGAATCTTCTCTCTCCCAAATCTGTAAAGAATTTATTGCGAAAAATATCTAAGATTCTTAATAGATGCTTATTAGCGTCGAAATTATTAAATTGTTCGATAATTTAATTCGTTACAGTAGATTCTGGCCTCATGTAAGAACTGTGTTTCAAGACCGACAGTTTATGCGGCACACAGTTTGTACGTGGCTTGATATTGTAACAGTAAAAATTATTACACACCAACATCCGTGTCGGCTTGCAAAGGCATTATTGGCTATTTATGATTATTCATTATACAAGCTTTAATTTTTTCAAGTTAACTAATTAAATGTTAAAAGATAAAATTTGTGTATTTGAAAATTTTATCAACTACTGGTGGGATGGCGG
>NW_012087828.1:0-380 GCF_000956235.1 Wasmannia auropunctata | reverse complement strand
TGGGGTCACATAAAAAATTTAGTCGAGCACAGGCGAGATGGTACAGAAGCTCAAATGCGAAATGCAATTCGCGAAGCTTTTCGTACCATCACGCCAGAAATGGCGCACCGCGCGACGCGCAACATTAATCGAAGGGCCGAATTATGTTTACGACAACAAGGAAGGCACTTCGAACAATTTTTACATTAATTTTTAAATGGTACAGGAGTGCGAATTCGCACCGCGAAAATTTTCGAAAATTGCTGGCATTTGCACAGAGACATCAGTCGCGGCTTATCCCCACTACGTTAAATATGCCCGGAACCTCAGGTATCAGGTTCAAACATGCACAGCCTCAGTCACGTGCAGATTGACGAAATATGGACTTCGCAAGTTCGTTG
>NW_012087827.1:0-490 GCF_000956235.1 Wasmannia auropunctata | reverse complement strand
TGTCGATGTTTCTTCCCATCCATTATACTTAAAATGCTCTTTTCTGTTACTAATTCAAGAAATGTTCGCGTTTCTCCTTCCGTCCAATTTGCACCCTTTTTGCAAGACATTTTAAATAGTTTAGAAAAACGCACAAGTTTGTCTTTCACCAAACAACTTTAAAATAGCTAATGCAACAGTAATGGATTTAATCCGATTGAAAACGAACTAAGTGTTTACAGCGCGCTAGGAACTTTTGATATGCGTACTATTTTGGTCTGATTCTAGCAGTCCAGGAGTATCAGACCAGACCGTACTAAGATAATCCGCGAACGTTTATATCGACCATATCAAGCGATTTGATACGGACTTAGTACGCGTATCAAGTGCTCGGTGTAAACTAGGCCACTGGTTATATGAATATGCGACGACTGCATTAAGGTTCTCCGCGGGAAAATGAGTTCATAATAAATTTATATTTAATTTTATATTATGCTACATATGTTCATGT
>NW_012087826.1:0-385 GCF_000956235.1 Wasmannia auropunctata | reverse complement strand
ATGCTATACGAAGTTATTATGTAATCGTTCATCAGTGGGTTATCGATTTGTGAACAATAGAAGCGTTTAGAAGAAGATGTACGATATGCAACTGATTCGTATACCTATGGACAATTTTGGAGAAACTTTGTGGCTAGGACCAGTACAGGAAAATAAAGATGGAGCGTAACAATGATAATGCTAGAGATGATGAACTTTTTGATCTGGCTAGGTACATGAATACAGTGGACGCGTATCTCGTGTGAAAGCGTCATTGCGATGAGCGTCTCGAGTTGTTGCGGAGGAAATGTCGTGGATGCAATACCTCGCGAGTTTTCACCGGTACAATCAATTCTCTAATCGGTCGAATATTGCGATTGGAGGGTTTGAAGAGCGCTTTACGTCG
>NW_012087825.1:0-304 GCF_000956235.1 Wasmannia auropunctata | reverse complement strand
AACTCATCCACTGAGCCCACACAGAGAGAGGCGGCAGCACTCTTAATCGAAAGGTTGTTGATACCACCGATGATCATGTTAATGGCGGCATCCGGCAGAAGTTGCAAAGGGTGAAGCAACTTTAGCTTAGCCAAGGCATATTCTTGGAAGCTTTCTTTCTCATAATTCCAACAGCGTTCTCCGGCCTTCTGCATCGTGACATTGAAAGGAACGCGTCGGCGAAATCTTCTGGTGATTCCGTATTTGAATGATTCTCAGGAACCAGGAACAATGAAGTTCTCCATATCGAACCAATCTCGTGCGT
>NW_012087824.1:0-344 GCF_000956235.1 Wasmannia auropunctata | reverse complement strand
TTTAATAGTATGTATTATTCTTATATCAATCATTGAATAGTACAAACCATTAGTGCGCAGAAGTGTGCAATATTAAACCAACCTATAATAGTGCACATTCTGTACAGTGTGTAATAGTACTAGTAGTGTTTCAGCACAACTGCAGTAAATAATACTTTTGTTTGCTACTACACTAGTGATATTTAGAATCCGTTTCAGGCATGATGCAGATCATGTATCATTTTATTTTTGGTTTTTACTGTTAAATCAGGATAAAATGATACATCAGGTGCATAATGTATGAAACGGAACATATCTTTAGTGACATTAATAGTGTTCAGCAGTGATACTATTAATATTTAACA
>NW_012087823.1:0-496 GCF_000956235.1 Wasmannia auropunctata | reverse complement strand
CGTGTGCTCTTTGATCTTTTAGAATTTTTAACGTCAAAAGAATTACTACAAATTAATTTATAAGTCTATTGTTTAAAATACATATTTATTAACACACAGTAAAAATGCTAGAATATATAATATTTGAAATACTTACGGATATGCGGAAAAATAACGTCTTCCCACTTCAATTAAATTATAATACGTTGTTTCCAACAAGTCTTCTAAAGTGAACTCATTTTCATTCATAGAGGATTTCGAGGCCATGTACTGGATAACTTCGAATCTTTCTGTGCAATGATATTTATTATGGAAAGAAATATATTATGTGTTATATTTAATAGGATTATACAAATATAATTGCATAAATTATTACTCACCTTTGTTCCTACAGTCGTCATAATGTTTAATACACTGATTGGCCCATCTCTGTGCAATTGTCTCTAGTTCTTCATCCCAGGACTAAGAAATTAAAAATTAAACATATTTTCATTTATATTAAACGGAATTATTGTAA
>NW_012087822.1:0-323 GCF_000956235.1 Wasmannia auropunctata | reverse complement strand
GATTCGTGACTATAACAAAGTGTATTACGACAAAAAACATAGGAAACCTACTTTATATAACGCAGGCGATTATGTTCTAATTAAGAATACTATTCTTAAACCCGGCGAGAATAAAAAATTGAAAACAAATTATAAGGGTCCTTACCAGGTGGCTAAAGTAAACAACAACCGATATGTTGTTCACGATATCCCTGGATTTAACATTACTACGCGACCTTATAATTCTATATTATCTCCGGACCGTATGAAACCATGGGTCAAACCGGTCGTCTCACAGATTTAACATTGCGTTTCATAGGGCACAACATTGTGTGTTCCTCCTC
>NW_012087821.1:0-581 GCF_000956235.1 Wasmannia auropunctata | reverse complement strand
TGCGAGCAATTACACTTCGCTTGTCGCGCTATAGTAGTATCGTCGCGTCTCGCGAGTGACGTGCCGCCGAGCGCGTCTGGCGCCCAACATTTCGCGCTGTTGCTCCTTGTCGGTCGCCGAAGGGACGAAATCCGGAGGGCTGACACCTTCTCTCCCGAAATCTGATACGATTTCTACCCTATTGTTTGATCCGTGCTTGCGCGACTTATCTATCTCCCGGGAGTACGTGACAATACATGGATGTAAAAACATTGGCAATACATGTATCAAGCGCTGCGGTAGCGGCGCGACGCCAAGTATATAAATTAAAAGTCGGGTGATGACTTGTGAGTATACGGCACTGGCACTTTCGAAGCGCTACCGCTAGCTTTATCTCGAAGTTTTGCCTTGTCAGATTTCCGATTTCAATATCTCGGATACGAAAGTTCTAATGAAAAATCTAATGACACTTTCGCTATATAATGTCGATACGAGCTTTCGATTGAGTCCAGTCTGAATGAAATCGGTGCAGTCAATTCCGAGATCTCGAAATCGAATCTACGAAAATCTACGAAAATGCCACTTTAGCGATTCCAGTTTTC
>NW_012087820.1:0-328 GCF_000956235.1 Wasmannia auropunctata | reverse complement strand
TAATGAAATAGAATCAAATAGTATTTTGTATGCATATATTTTACATTATGACATCAGGAAATACGTCGATTGCCTATAATTAATTAGCTAAAATTTTATTTACCTATAGTTATAAAAACAAATTTTGTGAATCGAGAATGCAGTTTCAATGATACTATGTACTCAGCTGTGCCTATCTGCCAAAGAAAACCAATTGTAATGTTTCTATAAAATAAATTAATTCGAACTAGATTGTGTAAGTGAATATTACAAATAAATTTCAGAGCGCCTTCTACAGTTACGATTGGATCTTGGTACCTAATATTTTTATATAAATTTTTAAATCCAT
>NW_012087819.1:0-571 GCF_000956235.1 Wasmannia auropunctata | reverse complement strand
GAATTTCAACATAATATTTTAGGGCCATATTTTTAAGACCTCAAGCATTACAAAAATGCAAAAAAAATCGATTTTTTGAACCCGTCACAGTGGTGTTCCCCCTTAACATTTGAGTACACGCCAAGATAATACTTGCGATACTCCATAAGTGAACAATTTGACATTATTCTTAAAAATATGTATTTCAAAATCCAATGTTAAGTTACAAATATAGTTGGAATATTCCATGAAACATATTTTTTCCAGTACAGTCTTGGAAATACATTTTTGTCCCGGAATCCAACGTTAGGTCACAAAAGTACTTGGAATCTCCCATAAAACATATACTTTTTTTAGGACAGTCTTGGAAACAACTGAAATGTGCCATTAGTGAAAGTGATCTGGAAGATTTCAAATATCATTTTCTTAAAAACTAATTTGTACATTTAATTTTTTTTTGTAGAATAGAAGCAGGGTGCTATGTGGCATTAAAAATCATTGAGACAGCGAGATGTCTCGGTAGCAGCCATTTGACAAAGATATATACATATATTATATATATATGTACATATATGTATATATATATATATAT
>NW_012087818.1:20591-21512 GCF_000956235.1 Wasmannia auropunctata | reverse complement strand
ATTTTATTATTTTATTATTTGTATTTATTTCATTTCCGGTCTAATTTTTAGGTGGAAAGTGATCCAAAGGGAGTAAAGATGCTTGGATAATTTTCTCTATGCTGTAGCTATTGTGCAGTTTGTAAGGGTCCCTTGTAAGTAAAAAAAATGTATGCTACATTTTTTTTTAATCGAAAATATTTTTTAACAAGTAAATTATAAAATCAAATATACATATATTTTATAATAATTTATTTTAACAATTTAAAAGTTTATTAAATAATAGTGAAACCTCTAATAAAAACTTTTTAATAGCGTTTTCAGACGATACGGATTTGATCGCTTCGGGAGCGATTAATAATGTCACCTAGTTATAATGTTCTCGTCCAATCAGAATCTACAAAAGAGCATGTGACGTCATTAATCGCTTTCAGTACCGGGATTCTCAAACGTTGCGGTGCTTTTCTTACATATAAGCTATAAAACCAAAAATATTTTCTATAATATTTCATTTTACAAATTTAAATGATTTACCAATAAATAGTAAGATCCTACCAAAACTCTTTAAAAAAAAAAAGAAAAAGATTACGACAAGTATATAAAAAAATATTGTATTTTACATTTTTCCTAAACCTAAATATTATTTTAACAAATAAAAATTGTCCAAAAACAAATATGAGATCATACAAATTGCCAAGTATTTGATTAGAGACATAGAAACAAAAATAATTTTTTAATAAACCACTTAATCATCCAAAAGTATGCAGCAAAAGTTTAATGCCATTGTCTTTCCAAATATTTTTAAGTTTCATAAAACAGGCTTAAAGTGACTATTTTGACCAATGGGATCAAAATAAAGCAAAAACTTGGCGTGCCCGTTTTTTATGCATATACATCTTATCAATTAAATTATTAATACAATATGGGCACGCCAAGTTTTTG
>NW_012087818.1:7405-8571 GCF_000956235.1 Wasmannia auropunctata | reverse complement strand
TAGTTCTAGTTTTCCTGATTCCTAATAGCTGAGTTAACTCCAGGAACATTCGCGACTCAAAGTTTCTCTTCTGGTCAGTATGCAACTCCAGTGGAACCCCATATCTAGCAACTATGTGATTTACAAAAACCTCTGCTATAGTCTTCGACCTAATATTCCTCAGGGGAAACGCTTCTACCCATTTTGTAAAACAATCTGTAATTACCAGTAAATGTCTATTTCCGGAGAAAGAGGTCGGTAAAGGACCTAGTATGTCCATTTGAACTCTTTCAAAAGGGGCATTAACATTGTAAACTTGTAAAGCTGACTTTCCCTTATCCGAAGGGCCCCTTTTAGCTATACAGATCTTACAGCTCTCACACCAATGCTCCACATCTCGTTTATAGACAGCCCAATAAAATCGTTTCCGAATTTTCTCTAAAGTCTTATTTACACCGAAATGTTCGCCCGAAGGGGAATCATGAGCTTCTTCCAGAATCCGATTTACCAAGGCTCGTGGCACTATAGTTTGAAAAATGATGGACTGCAAATTAGGAGATTCCCATCTCCTGCACAAAATTCCTTCCCTAATCACTAAGGAATCCCAGAGAAGCCAATAGCTTTTGGCAATCGGATCTTTTAAAGTCAGTTCCCGACAAAGTGGACGCTTATTTATTTCTTTTCCACGATAAATTTCCGCGATGGATGAATCTTCTAATTGGGCTTTTTTCCAATCTATTGCCTCAATCTCCTCAAAAACTATCCTCCCGATAGATTTCTCCTTATTAATTTCTTCCGTCAATTCTACTCTTTGGTAATAACCACAAGAATTTTCGGCACAAGGGCGTTTAGATAAGGCGTCAGCGTTTCCATGCGCTCTTCCCACACGATGTTTTACCTCGAAATCGTAATGCTGCAGTCGCTCTAACCACCGAGCCAACTGTCCCTCCAAATTCTTAAAGGACATTAACCAGCGCAGAGAAACATGATCAGACCTTACCAGAAACTTGCGCCCATACAAATAGTGATGAAAGGTTTTTAACGATTCAACAATAGCCAAAAGTTCTCTTCGAGTAACACAATAATTTCTTTCTTGTTTACTAAAGACTCGACTGTAATAGCCCAAGATTCTCTCCTTTCCCTCCTGAATCTGAGAGAGTACTGCGCCCAAACCGTGATTGGATGCA
>NW_012087818.1:0-753 GCF_000956235.1 Wasmannia auropunctata | reverse complement strand
AGATGTGTATAAGAGACAATTATTTAATATATAATATTTGTTAATTACACTTCTATATGAATTATTATAATAGTAATATTTAATAAAAATTGAATTATTTTTATTTTTATTAATTTAATTAACCTTTTAAATTAATTAAATATTTAATTAATAATTATTTATATAATATATAATTTATTACTGAACTAAATATTAATCAATTCATAAGAATAAATATTTAAATATTAATAGGAATTATTATAATAATAGAAGTTATTTAAGCAATAAAAGTTAATTGTACGTTTTCTATTATTATTATGATCATAAAAATTATTTTTGTTGTTAATGAACAATTATTTATTTGTAATATTAAAAATTAATAATAATTAAATTCACAATTATTATTATCATTATTGTTGTTATTATCATCATCATTATCGTCATTATATTCATTATTGTTATCATAATCATTTTCATCATTATCATCACTATTAACTATTATTTTTTATTAATCCAACATATGGTAAATATACCGATGAAGGGAGGCTGCTCCAATGATCTTGCCCTTTATATATGTTGTCAAGGGCATGACCCCAAGTAACCTTCAGGTGGTTTTAGCCGTCGCTCGTTATTCGTTAAAAAGTTATTAACGAAAAAAGTAACAAAAAAATAATACCAATGGGGGTTGGGGGACGTTGGGGAAAGTATATTAAATTAAATATCTATTAAATCTTTACCTTACTAAATAGATGAGTCTACAACATACTAAAAAAA
>NW_012087817.1:0-365 GCF_000956235.1 Wasmannia auropunctata | reverse complement strand
CAGACGTGTGCTCTTCCGATCTTTCTTTGAGCAGTAACTTTAACAAGTTATTAAATCAAACCAAAATGTTTATGCGTATACCAAGAACTCCGATTAACAGACCAATGAATCAAATTATTTTTAATAACTTTAACAAATTATTAAATCAAACAAAAATGTTTTTAGTAACTTTGACAAGCTATTAAATCAAACCAAAATGTTTAAACATATACCAAGAAGTCGGATTAACTGACCATCGCTTTTGAGATTATCTTTATCACGATCAGTTTCAGCAACTCCAAAATAAATTATTTTCACATAGAATAATAATGGGTGACAAAAGGCACTACTTATAAAATACAACTTTATTTGAAGCTTTAACGCAA
>NW_012087816.1:0-399 GCF_000956235.1 Wasmannia auropunctata | reverse complement strand
AGTAATGATAAATTTAATAAAATTCATGTTATCATATGTATTTTTGACGCTTTTATATAATTCTGCAATTTTTATTATGTTACTAATAATGTTATTTTTATTATATTTTAAACAGCATTTTGTAATCTTTGTAACATTTTTATTACATGATAAATAACATATTTTATAATTATTGTAAAAATATAAATTATAATAAAAAATTAATCTTATTGTAAATTAACACATACAATCCAGGTAGCAAGCTAATGTTATTTGTCATCAGTTTGCAACCTGAGAAAAAAAGAGGACCGCTGATTAAATCGGCGGGGGTGGTGGAGGGCCTCTACGGGCTAATTCGTTTTAGCCCAATAAAAGTTTGTCTAAAATCCCAAATCTAAAATAGATCGGAAGAGCACACGT
>NW_012087815.1:0-321 GCF_000956235.1 Wasmannia auropunctata | reverse complement strand
CTACTTTAAAGTCGATAGTTCCCCTTTGTGCACGTCCACTGGACTTCCATTAGACATCTCCATAGATGTCCATTAGACGTTACATGGATTATTAATAAAAGATTTATGGAGCATTAATGAATGACACATGAACGTTCTGTGGATCATTAATAGAAGATTCATAGAGCTTCGGTGGACGACGTTACATGGATCACTAATAGAGGGTTCACAAAGCTTCCAGTGGATGTCCATCAGACTTCCAATGGATAAAATTGCCACCAGAAATCTATTATACGTCTTGCGCACGTTTATTAGATGTTTCTTAAACAAAGATCGGAAGAG
>NW_012087814.1:0-353 GCF_000956235.1 Wasmannia auropunctata | reverse complement strand
GTAAAAAAACTATAAATTGTTTTTTTTTTAATATTTATATAAATATGTAAATAAATATTAATAATTTTAACAAAAGTGTAAGTTATTTTCTTTGCGTGTGTTTCTTTCTTTTCCTCATATTATTTCTAGGTGCGAACAGTCACTTCAATTGTGGAGTTAAAAAAAGCCCTTTTCAGGGCCATCCCGCCGATGTGTGGCCGCCACCGTGATGTGGTGGCGGGGCTTATGCGCGTCTTCTCCAGGGGGGGCGCGCAAACAAAGAGCGGCCACATAAAAATTATATACTATGTGTATGCTATATATTCTAACTATATATTCTAACTGTAGAAATTATAATGAATAGGTATTTTATA
>NW_012087813.1:0-428 GCF_000956235.1 Wasmannia auropunctata | reverse complement strand
TATATATATATACAGTCACAAAACTAATTGTCCGGACAATGCGTTAATATATCGATAATTTCTAAAAATTCAAGATAGAGCAACTTTATCAAAAATGATCGCAACGAGATTTTTAAAAAAGCATTTTACAGCTTGAAATCTCCATTTTTCAAGTTTATACTTTAGAAAACGATTAATTGACTTTCTTTGGAGTCGCATTGACACAAATGGAGATGACAAATCACAAAATTTTTTCCTAACTTTGCAAAGTTCCACGACCCAAAATAAAAATCGCACAAAAACGCGGTGTACAGTTTTTGAAAGAATGAATCTTTTTCTTTAATTTGCTTTTTGTTGAGCGTTGTACGATTTTTTTCACCGAATTATTCAACATTGAAGCAAAAAAGGTCATGGTTTGTTTCAAAATTGAATAACTCGGTGAAAAAAAT
>NW_012087812.1:0-405 GCF_000956235.1 Wasmannia auropunctata | reverse complement strand
GGATAATGGTGTGTAATAATTTCTTTACAATATCCAACCATGCAAACTGCGCGCATATTCGTCGGTCTTGAAACACAGTTTATTACATGAGGCCGGAATAACTTGTAACAAATTAAATCGCCGTAACGATTTAATTCCTTTGATGCTTTACGCATCTATAAGAATTCCCTTCCGCTATTTTGCAATAAAATTCTTTACAGATTCGGATTTGTTGTCAATAATTGGCCTCAAATTATACTCTCATAAAATGATTAATTTACAACTTAAGAGACATGTATGTCTACAATATAAAATGAAAAAATTTAATTTTAATAAAATAATTTTTATGTTTTATTTTTATAAATGATAGTATCAGGAAAGACCGTGTAATGTTAACTAACAATTGAGATCTTAAAACATCAACAA
>NW_012087811.1:0-775 GCF_000956235.1 Wasmannia auropunctata | reverse complement strand
TAAATCGTAGCGACTTGTTTTTTTTCAAATTAAAGAGAAAGATTCCAACTTTATGACGCTGGAAACCGCATCCCCGGAAAAAATTTTAGTAAGTCCGTGCACTCGTTCAAACTTTGCAATTTTCAGTGTGGCAAACATGCTCTCAGATTTAAGAGTTTACAGCAACAGGAGTGCATTAAATTAAAAATCGACTCACAGTATCTTAAAGTAGAGATTTCAAGCTTTCATTTGAAAAAAAGTTCATTATTTTACGATGATTTTTCGCGGAGTTACCGTTAATCAAAGTTGACCAATTTTTGCTCAAAATTTTTCTATGCCATAATTTTTTTGAGCAGTGTATTTACGTATGCATGTTTTTTATATATACAAGCTATTATTTATTTCAATATATTGCCATTAAAAATTTCAACATTCTTTAAACATTAAAAAAATTGTAACAAAGATGTCTTCAAATTAAAAAAATTAAAATAATTACAATTTGTCATTTTAAAATTTATTATTTCTTGTCACTTTAAGATGTAATTATGTAAAGCAGCGTTAAATATAGAAATATTTTAATGAAGGCAATCCATTTTATAAGTGGAAATAATTTCATTTACTTATTTTTAAATATATTTTTTTTAAAGATTTAAAAAGATATTTTTATAAAAATATTATTTATAAATAAAAAGATTTTTATCTATTATAATAAACCTGCAATTATAAAGTTGATTCACAGAAGATTGACGCAGCAATTAATATTATAATATATAAATGTTTATAAATCTTAATTCTA
>NW_012087810.1:0-1545 GCF_000956235.1 Wasmannia auropunctata | reverse complement strand
GAAAGCGAATTAATTGACATATTCTAGGAGGATCGCAATGAATTAAGAAGTTTAAGCTAACGAAGGCATTCGATGAATTCAACAAAAAAATCGGCAGGGACTCAACAAGCGAAAAAAAATAGCTACATCGTATAACACGGTGGGTGACCTTGTTGCTATTAAAAGAACGCAAATAGGACCTGGCTTAAAGTTTGCGCCTAAATGTTTAGATCCTTATCGAATAACAAATTGCGAAATGATCGTTACGTCGTTGAAAAGATCGACGAACATGAGGAGTCTTACGAAACATCCACAGCAGCTGAATACATTAAACGTTGGGTAGACGACATTAACAAACTATCCACAGATGAAGAGAACGGCGAAGATATCTGAGGACAGATATTAGCGCAGAAGAGCCGAGTATAGGAAGTGAAGGTTATTCGCAAGGTTAATGATTATGAGCTTTCTATTTGTATTTGATTTAATACGCCTGTGTGAAAGCGTGGTACCAGCTGATTGGGCAACGACATTACGAAATGCGAAGAGTTTGAGATCTTGAATTTCATCCAGCGTACAGCGAGTGGCAGAGCATTAACGAACGCGAAACGATTTAGTCGCCCTGTGCTAATTTATTCTCGAAGCACTCATAATTTCGCGCAATACAGATTGTATTAAAATAAAGTACAGCAAAGTGTTTAAAATAAAGTGCCATAAAGCATTTCAAATAAAGTATCGTTAGCATTTAATAACGTTCCGACCTTTTTCTTCTACAAAAGCTTTGGGGGCTTGTCCGATTGAACTGAGTGCGTTGAAGCTGAGTGTGGTAACGCTGAGTGCGACAATAAGTTGTGCATATTGAGTGCCCTCGGTGAGTTGATAGAAGAACGCAAAATAAGCCTTATCTGCTTTCCTCCTACAAATATAATTTAAAATGTCAACGTTTCGATTCTTGATCGAGTCATCTTCAGTACAATGATAAAAACGGAATAATTAAAATATCCAATGCGTTGTGAAAGTCAATCATAAAATGGAACATAGTCAAATCATTATCTTGATCCAGATCAAAAATTATTATCGCTTTTAAGTGTTTAGAAAAACACGTAAGCAGTGAAGTCAATTTATTCTAATTTGACTTTACATGCATGTAGTTATTATACAGAAAAATATATTTTATCAAAAATTACTATTTGATTTATAATAAACGTTTGTATTTTAATCAATTTTTTATCGTATTTGTTAATTATTATTATTGTTGATTTTATCAAAAGTCTGCTAGCTAAGACGTTAATTTTACATTATGAAGTTAAAAAGCGATTAATATTTTCATACTAGTTATTTTTCTTGCGTTTATATTTACAACACCTACAACTAAATTATATAGTGTATTTTATTTACCCTGGATATCAAATGCCATTAATACTTTGCGTCATGAGTGCTTTCTCAGTCATCCAAGCAAATCTCATTTTTCTTCGCCGATTGTGAAAGGAAATTATATGCAAATATCAGACAAATAAACGCAAAAAATAAAACAGATTGTTAAGGGGTCTGCTCAACCCTGAGGTTTTA
>NW_012087809.1:0-790 GCF_000956235.1 Wasmannia auropunctata | reverse complement strand
GACTGTGATTGATCAATTTTACACTGCTTACGATATCGGCATACAATTATTCTGTAGAATTATCACGGTTTATGACTTAAAACACCGATATATGACGTATTATAAGACGGGCCTAATATACGACAAGAAACTTTTAATTTCTACCGCGATATAACGTCGCCACCGTCAACCTTGGAGTTCGTGGCTGACTAGGAAGGGCCCTTAAACCTGGATCTTTTTTGGATATTTGAAGTTGTATTTTCTTAATTGCTGAATTGTTGAATGAGAATCTAATCTATTCTATGTTATACGGTACCTTTTTCCTCTATTTTGATACAATTCCTATATGCTTGTGTATTAATTTTGTTTCTCTCAGTATCCTATATTAAAATTGCCATGTTACCTGCGTTGAAGCCTCTTTTCTCTAATGTATAAAAATTCATATCTTCCACAAAAATAAAGAAATCTACTTCTTTCTGGGCTCATCTTAAAGATGAATTATGTGGCTATTTAAAAAAAAAATCGTAATTTATTTAAAAATGGCTGATTCAATATAGCCGATCAAAACGTCATTTTTTTGAAAAATTTTTTTTTTTAAAATTGTTAAAATTTGTTTAATTAAAATGTAAATTGGTATAAATATTTTTGGAAGATGTATGGGGTTTAATACGTAGCGCGCGCGAAGCGCGCGCATGTTATGTACGCATGTTTAGTAATTCAAAAATGCAGTAAATGAAGAGGGGGGGAGAGCAAATAGTGTCACTTTAAATCTGTCTCTTATACACATCTCTGAGCGGGCTGGCAAGGCAGA
>NW_012087808.1:0-474 GCF_000956235.1 Wasmannia auropunctata | reverse complement strand
ATAATTATAAAATTCCTTTGTTAAATTATATTCTCGCATATAAAAGCGAGTAATCTCATAGCGTAACGCTCAATTGACATGCGCAGAAGACATTCTATTGTCTCGCGGCAGCGGCCGCGCGCCGAGCCGAAATGCAAGTAGGCGACCAAGCGGGCCGCGCAGTCGAAAAAGCTCTCTTGCCCAGTTCGGATGTTTAAAGCAGTTGCAAAGAGTCACTCGTGCAGCCTAGACGTCCCCTCGAGAATTCCAAGTTCTACTAAATCATTACTATTTCTTCGCTGAATCGTTCTCGAACACGCTCTGCTCTGCCGAACCCGACAATACGTTACTATCTCATACTACTTCCACCGAACACGCTGAGTCTTCATATTATTAAGGTAATCTTAATCAATTTACTTATTTCATTGCTAAAATTCTAGAAACGCAAGGAGAATAATTAATTACCTATTTTTAAATTCACTACATTATAACTTT
>NW_012087807.1:0-565 GCF_000956235.1 Wasmannia auropunctata | reverse complement strand
TTCTTTAGGCTCCCAAGAGACTTCACTTTTATGTCACCAAAAGTGAGCTCTTTTTCAAATTCAAAAAGAATTCCATTTCACGTCCATAAGAATTCGTAATGAATTTAAAATAATTTTTAGATATTACCCCAGAAAAAAGATTTTAACAAAAAAAATTTGTTTTTATTTTACGATTACATATTATTATTTTTAGAGTTTAATTTGTGTTTAATTATTTCGCATTATTTCTATTTTATTAATTACAATTTATACGCAGATTTACAATTTTTGAAAACACATCGAGATTCGAACCTGGGATCCCTAAAACTTCAAACTTATACGCTAACGCTGAGCTAGAGTCCTAGATTATCAGAGAAGCGCGACCGGCTTATGGCAGTATCGCAAAAGTACTAGAAAATATTAAAAATGGCGTCGAATGGCCAATCATAAGTTTGATTTATTCGGCAGCCATTTATAATAGCGATAAATCAATCTTATGATTGGCCATTTGCGTGTCCAATCAGAACTCGTAACACCGGTCGCGCTTCTCTGATAATCTAGAACTCTACGCTGAGCTAATAATACT
>NW_012087806.1:0-450 GCF_000956235.1 Wasmannia auropunctata | reverse complement strand
TCGTATTCACCATCGCTCAATTCTGCTGCAGGTGGAAAGTAGCTTACCGCGAGGATGCTACTTTCGCCTGTCAACGTAAACGTCAGCGACATGTTTGAATGAATACTGACTCTAAATGTTGCAATGTCTGTCTTTAAATAGATTATCTACCGTCTGTGAAAACTGCAGACACAGTTGACCGCAATTGCTTTGATCGTAACGTTGATAAGGCGTGCGATTGAATTCGATTTGCGTCTCGTTGTCCCGTAAATATCGCACCAATTCCCTCGGCAGTCGAAGATTACCAAAACTGTCGAAATATATAGCACGATTACCCGTTTTTGCGTATGTCACCCAATGAGTACCGAGTCCCTCAGCATTGTCCAAATTCACGATACCGCTCTCATTTCGACGTACTCCTCCCGTCGATAAAGTGGTTCGCATGAAAATACCTCTGAAATATGGAATAAG
>NW_012087805.1:0-512 GCF_000956235.1 Wasmannia auropunctata | reverse complement strand
TTTCTTTCGACATGAATATCGTCAAAACTATGAGAAATAGAAAAAAATGTTCTAAATCAAAGTTGAATGGCTTGAAGTGTATTTTATGATAGTAATAAAAAAAAAATTTTTTTTTTAATTTTTGTTTAATGTTTCCTTCACCACTTCATATATTTTTTTAAATTTTTAAATTTTTTTTATAACCAAATTAAAGATTATTTTAATACGAATTCAACCATGTGTGATAAAGTTATTTTCCAAAGTATCATTTTCGAGTAATAATTACAAATGCCTCTATACGCACATCATCTGTACTCATTTTACGCTGCACGCATGCAGCAATTCTTCATGCAGCACGTTCTAATCGCATTTTTGCATTTAATAAGGAATAACGATAAAAGCAAATCTATTTTCGCAATATTCTGCGGATGTATAACTATGAATCGTTTTTATCACGCACGGTTAGACAACACTTACAAAGTAAAATTTGAATGTCGTAGAATGTCAAATTTATCTTGTCGGACGAGCACACG
>NW_012087804.1:0-448 GCF_000956235.1 Wasmannia auropunctata | reverse complement strand
CATAGATTCAAGGGACATTAAACATTGCTGCAATGTCTTTTCAACGTTGAATCTACATTTCGCGATGTTGCTGCAACATTTGCACTCTTGCAATTCAACGTTTCTGAGATGTTGATTCAACATTAGTGTGCTGTATGGGTATTCCTGTGCTGTTAAGGTTTACATTATATTTTAATGTTGCTGTAACATTGTATTGCAATATTTCTAAAGGCAGACATTTTACCGTTGCTGCAATGTTGTAACAACGTTGCAGCAACATTGCAATCTTGCAAGGAACGATTGCTACAATTTTGCTGCAATCGTTCTGTGCTGGGTTGCTGCAATGTTGTTACAACATTGCAGCAACGGTAAAATGTCCGCCTTTAGAAATATTGCAATATAATGTTGCAGCAACATTAAAATATAATGTAAACCTTAATAGCACAGGAATATTCTGAGAACGATCGCA
>NW_012087803.1:0-436 GCF_000956235.1 Wasmannia auropunctata | reverse complement strand
GTGCTCTTCCGATCTGTCGGTTACTCTCCTCAGAGTGACACAGTAAGCAGTGGATCCATAAAGAGAACTCAAATTAACCTAAGACGTCTACACAAATGAAAAAAAAAATTTTAGACTGTTGCACATCAAGCTGCATATAAAATATTTATACGAAAATGGAAGCCACGCTACAACCTCCTCCCCCCTTGCTTTTTGAAGGTAATATCAAGGAAAATTGGAAAAGATGGAAGCAAAAATTCCAAATATACTATACAGCAACGGAATTGGATTCAAAAACGGAACAAAGTCAAGTAGCAGTACTTCTGCATGTGATCGGAGAAGAAGCCCTAGAGAAATTCAATACATTCGGCCTCTCTGACGAAGACAAGACAAAGATATCGAAAGTCGTGGAAGCATTTGAACGATACTGTACACCTAAAGCAAACGAGAGTGTGGA
>NW_012087802.1:0-576 GCF_000956235.1 Wasmannia auropunctata | reverse complement strand
GCTCGGTTGAGAGAGCTGTTCGGCGGCGAGGACGAGGAGAACTCCCCCTACGGAGGAGTAGACGATCCGGACCGGCGTCAACCTTCGCACCTTTCGGCGCGGGCACCTTCGGGTGCCACCCGACTTACTTACTTCCTATCTCCTTCCAGAGTCAATCCATTTCAACCAAGTATACACTGACATTCCTACCCTTGTATATAATCCTAAATATATTCCAAGCTGTTATACCTATACGGAGTCATTTGTGGATTACCTTTCATTGCGCTCCTTCTCCTGATCTACTATTACCACTTACGTCCACACGTATATGTCTGGATGCGAGGGAATTGAATAAAAGAATAGCGAACGACCACGCCCAGCCACCGACAATAGAGGAGGTCTTCCGCCAAATCGGCCGAAAAAGGTACTTCACAACATTAGATGTGTCGAACGCCTTTTGGCAAGTCCCGCTTGAAGAACAATTGCGGAAATATACAGGCTTCATATTTAATGGGCAGTCGTATGCGTTTAATAGAATGCCGTTCGGTCTTAAAACGGCAGGAGCATCCTTTACACGGGCCATGAATAAGGCGTTGG
>NW_012087801.1:0-635 GCF_000956235.1 Wasmannia auropunctata | reverse complement strand
TGTAACAATGGACTAATCCATTTTGTAAAATTGGAGAAAATAAAATCTAGAAACATATTCAGAGGATAAAATAGATGATAGAATAGATATCTTTTATTGTAAGTATATTTATTGGAATATGCATTCAGTTTATTCTTTGAATATGTCTTAAGAATTCATTTTCTCCGTTTTTACAAAATGTAAGTTAGTCCATTTATTATAGTATTCTCCAGTTACAAAAATGTCCAAATTTAGTCCATAACAAGTCCAGAATGGATATATTTTGGACATTCTATAGACGTTCAAAGTTGTGACAAATGGATATCCCATGTATGTCCCGTGGATGTCCAACGGACCTTAATTTGACGTTATATGGACGTCCCAATGTCCAGAGGCAGATGTACACTGGACGTACATTGGACGTCCTTGTGCTGTCTGGGATTTTGTATTTCATCATCTATACTTAATCAATTTTATATTGCTTTTTTATTTTTTTTATTATCTTTTGTAAGGCGATTGCGTCTTACTGTAAAAAACGTTAATTTACTGTACAGGAAACTTTTTTAATTACTATTTTTCTAAATTGATCAGTAGCAAAATTAATAAATTAGTTTTATTTTACATTGTATTATTCTATTTCTGTCTCTTATACACAT
>NW_012087800.1:0-952 GCF_000956235.1 Wasmannia auropunctata | reverse complement strand
ATTGAAACCTTGACGGGCATGTGAACAACAACTCACCAAAGTTTTATCGCAATCGGATGAATGGTTTACGAACGCATACGGGACAAACAAACAAACATTCATTTTTATATATATAGATTAATCGTTTTCTTATATTATCTTATCGGACATTTTTATCAGGGAACACTATCATTCAACATGTTCGCACAGGCATCAAATAGCACCGAATACATGCAAGTGGAATATAAACATTATAAAAACATCTGAGAGAAAATCGGCTCCACCAGTGCTTGCCAAGCCTCTGAACTGTTCTTTACACCTTTATTACTACTTGGAAAACTTGGAAGAAAAATATTGTTAAGGAAGAAAACTTGTTTTTTAATAAGGTATTAAATTCGTTAGTATATGAATCATATTCAATTTAGGCACGTTAAGTTACAATTTACATAAATCGTACGTGTTGAAATTAAAATTCATATTCATATTAGTGATAAATAAGTGTTCCAATGAACATGTATGCGTATGTTATATATATATATAATAAGCTATTTTAACCTTCCATTCAATTTACATAACAATTATGATTAGATTTATGCGTACAAATTGTGTTGCATAACTAAAATTGACAGAAAAAGATTTGTATAACATATCTAATTCAATTATCAATTATTAAGAAAGTTTAATAATTATCCAATTTGATAATCATTAATTTAATATCAAACATGTCTTTCTCTCTTCCTCTCTTTCTCTCTTGATCAGAAAATAATAACTAAAATATTTAATGAAGGGAGTATTCTAGTCTATAGAGGCCAAATATTTATGCTATTTTTGCGAATTTTTTTAAAAGTAAGTATAAAGTTTTTTAAAACGAAATTTTTTTCTACATATTTATACATATTGAAGAGTGTTTCAAAACATTCGCATTTAAAAATAACAATAAATAAGCGGTGTATACAATACATGTATATTGATA
>NW_012087799.1:0-805 GCF_000956235.1 Wasmannia auropunctata | reverse complement strand
AGATCGGTCTGCCTTGCCAGCCCGCTCAGAGATGTGTATAAGAGACAGGGTATATACTGTATTAAATACCAATAGATTTGACATAAGAGATTACTTAATCCGTATTTTAAATATAAATAAAGATGGGGAACCAAAAAAATCAGTTGATGATAGTTCATTTAATCTGTCTAATACAACAACAATGGCTGAAGACGTAACATTTTCACTTGTTATTTCAATGAAGTGTGGAAAGATATTAAACCGACAAAAAAAAACATATTGTATAATCGCAAATATATGTTACTTCAGCCAGGAAAATGGACCGATGTATTTGCTGCTCAGATATGGGAGCAGAAAAAAATTCCATGTGCGTTTACATTTAAATATGCCAAAGTTTTTAAAAGTAATGACGCTAAACACTATGCTCGTTTTGCAGGTTCATGCATGGAGTGTAAAGCAAAACTCTCTGGGAATTTATTGCAAAAACCAAAAAAAAATATAGACGTAATATTTGAATGTAGATTAAAAAACTTTCAGTACAGATTTTTGCATGAAAAAAAACGTCAGCTGAAAGGACATCTACGTCAAAAAATAGCATCGCATCTGTTGGATGCTAAAGAAGACGCCAGTACATGGAGAGCAAATGAGGCAAAATGTCTAGTGGACATTGGCGACTCGCATTAGAGCATTGCGATCCACTTCTCAATTTAAATTTAGCAAAGTATGAATCTCTTGCGGGCATTATACGCAATATAGGTCTTGACCCATTCTTCTGCATGTACTGGACAGAAGAGCAAAATTATTTTATAAGATCACTACAAAGAAA
>NW_012087798.1:0-393 GCF_000956235.1 Wasmannia auropunctata | reverse complement strand
CAGCTTTCGCAGGTAGAGATATCGCATTCACATCGACTATCCTCCTAGATATAAAAGAACACAAATGTGAATTATTATATTATAAATTTATATAGAGCATTTTCTTTTAATATTACTAAATAAAATATTTTTAATAATAATTTCTTAGAAAAATCTATAGACAATTTTTTTGCTGAAGACAGTTGAACAATTATTTTTGTAGAATAGTTGTAACTTTATATGAATAATTTCTATAGAAATAATTAATTAAATAACAAAAATTATTTTTCTTATTAAAAGCAATTGAATGTTTCTGTAATTAGATATCTTTAAGAAGATATAATATAAAATATTTTAAATTTGATTAAAAAATTATCAATAAAATTAATGAGATCGGAAGAGCACACGTCTGAA
>NW_012087797.1:0-391 GCF_000956235.1 Wasmannia auropunctata | reverse complement strand
CCCTGATTCCTGAATTTTATTTTTTTTTTTCAATGTTAAATATGTATTACATTATTATGTAAAATAAAAATAATCAAATTGACATTGTTTTGATTGAAAAATTCACTTTTAATTTCATTTAAAATAATTCATTGAACATAATTGCTATTAAATGTAAAGTAAGCCTATGTTTCACTTGTTTCTATAATAAATACCACCCAACAAGTTGTGTGTCACAGTGCAAACGTAGTGATAAAGAAGAATAAAAACAGTTATGGCACATATTTTGTATTTATTTTGAAATTCCTCATTAAATTAACCATTTTAAATTTTAATAAAAATATACGATATTAAACTGTGTTAAAAGCGGCATTTGATTAGTTTTAGATCGGAAGAGCACACGTCTGAACTC
>NW_012087796.1:0-628 GCF_000956235.1 Wasmannia auropunctata | reverse complement strand
TTTTTGTTAAGGTTTATAAAAGATAATAGAATTATTTTATATAATGTTGTTACATTTTATTTAAAATGTTTTATGATGAATTAATTAGAATTTAATAATGAAAGATTATTGAAATATTATTTTCATTCATATTACTATTTTCTATTTAGATTTATATTTCATGGAATAGTATAAACATATACGTTGGTAAAAGCTCAATGGCGCGCGCGAAGCGCGTGCTTTATTTTGTTCTAGTTTTTTTAAATATTTCATTGCTTTAAAAAAATTATATATACATCCTCAAGTCTTCGAAGAAAAAGATTGTATTTTTAGAAAACATTTCGTTGCTTTAAAAACATTATATACATATCTTCGAGTCTTCGAAACGAAAAATTGCATTTTTAGAAATAATTATCTGCTTCAAAATGTATACCAAATACATATTGTAATTTCTACCTACAAGTTTAATATGTTCAGTTAGTAAAAGTCGCATTACAAATGTCGTATAACAAAGACATTTAACAAGATCTAATGTTTTATTTAAAGACAAATACTTTGTGTCTTATTTAACTTTAGTTGTATAAAACTGTATGATCGCAAACTGTAAAGCAAGACATTAAATATATAAAGAATAGTACATTAAATATTT
>NW_012087795.1:0-304 GCF_000956235.1 Wasmannia auropunctata | reverse complement strand
TTTGCAAAAGTTTAATCAACCCAAACATTTGGAAGACCGTTCGTGGACTATTCTCGATTTAAGTGGAACGAAAGACGCTGAAATAAAAATGCAGGAGTTCGTGAAAGAGTTAAGGAAAATAGGTTAAGTATATGAGAAATATGATTAAAATTTTTAAGATGTATTTTTTCAAAGATTTCTAAGTAATACATTTGTTACTTGTTGATTTGAAAAAAATATGCACAGCTTGCAACTGTGAATTTAGATATTAACGAACTGTAATTTTGAATTATACTACATAGATTGTATTCATATATTTTACGTT
>NW_012087794.1:0-314 GCF_000956235.1 Wasmannia auropunctata | reverse complement strand
CTCCGTGCATGAACCTACAAAACGGGCATAATGTTTAGCGTCATTACTTTTAAAAACTTTGGCATACTTAAATGTAAACGCACATGGAATTTTTTTCTGCTCCCATATCTTAGCAGCAAATACATCGGTCCATTTTCCTGCAGGCTGAAGTAACATATATCGTTACAAAATTGACTTTTTTAAAAAGAGTAAAAAAGGGTGCCAAGTGTTAGCGTGCTCCTCGAACAAAATTTGATGTTTATGATCTCCTTTTCGAACAAAAAACAGTTGTACAAAATTGAACAATGAGACCTAAGCGGTATATCTATTATCGA
>NW_012087793.1:0-315 GCF_000956235.1 Wasmannia auropunctata | reverse complement strand
GTTAAGAAGATAGAGAGGATGTGGAAAAGGAGGAAAAGGCAGGAAAGAAAAAGAAATATTATTATAAAAGGGTGGAAGGGAGAGGAGAAGGAAGTGGGAAAGGTGGTAGGAGAAATCTTTAAGAAGATCGGGGCAGAAGTGGGGATAGAGGAGGTAAGGGCAGTGAAAACGGTAAGGGAGGAGTGGCGAGGATTGGCAGTAGTAAAATTAAAGTCAGAACAGGATAAAATAGTGGTAATGGAAAAGAAGAAAGAATTAAAAGGGGAAAAGATATGGATTGAGAAAGATTTAACGTGGAAGGAGAGGCAGGCGAGG
>NW_012087792.1:0-477 GCF_000956235.1 Wasmannia auropunctata | reverse complement strand
CGAATTTTGTAAGGCTCCTCGACATGAATTAAAAATCGCACACAAATGCAGATTACAGCATTTGAAAGCGTATATCTTTATCTTTAATTTCCGCACTCGTTGAGCATTTTGTGATTTTTTGTCACCGAGTTATTCAATGTTGAAGCATAAGGACCATTTTTACTTCAATGTTGAGTAACTCGGTGAAAAAAATTGCATAATACTCAACGAGTATGCAAATTAAAGCTAAAGATTCACGCTTTCGAACACTGTAAGTCGCATTTATATGCGATTTTTGTTTCACTCCATGGAACTTTGCAAATTTAGTACAAAATTTTTAGATTTGATGCATCTCCATTTGCATCCGTGCTGCTTTGTTAAAGAATCAGTAAATCATTTAATGAATTATGGATTTCACAAGGAGATTACTTTAAGATGTAAAATGCTTTTTGATCATTCCGTTACAATCATTTTTGACGAAATTACACTATCTTGAAA
>NW_012087791.1:0-1203 GCF_000956235.1 Wasmannia auropunctata | reverse complement strand
TGTGCTCTTCCGATCTTTTAGTTATTACACAGATCGGAACATACACACGTGTGGTTACTACAGTATGTATAATATTATAAAAAAGTTACAATATAATACATACTTTAATTCATATATACATATAAATATGTATTAAGTGTATGATATATAATGTATATATATTAATATTTAATAATACGCGATAATATAAATATTATTCCTGCAATTAATAAAAATCACAGAAGGCCAGTTTAAAAATTATATATTATATATGTTTTTTATTTTTAAGTAATTTGTTTTGTTTATTTCATTTAATTTTTTATAATTTAAAATTATTTACATTTTTTACATTATTTTTTTGTTTATTTATATTTGTTTTTACTATTAATTACAATTAAAAATAAAAAATTTAAGAGATAATTAATATTTAATTAATAAAAAATAATTTATAAAAGTAATGCAATCTAATTGCGTTGATTATACTTTATATATGCAATAAAAAACATAAAATATCGATACTTCAAAGTGGTATGACGGAGAAGATGCGAGACTCGTAATCCTGCGATCCATGCAGGTTCAAAACCCACCATTATAATTTGAGATAAAATTATAATAAAAATGTATTTAAAAATTACAAATGGTTGATAAAAGTTATTTGAAGTATTCTAAATACTTGTTAAAAAATGATAGTAAGTAAAAAAAACTTTTTATTTTTGATTAATCAGTTACTGGTTTATTTTCTACTTGGGTAATATTTGACCTGTGATCCGTGTAAATCCCTATAATATTTTCCTGTAATCCATTGACCGTAGTGCGAAAAAACCACATAGGTTTGTTGTAATATTTGTGTGTAGTTATTGTATTATAATATTTTCCTGTAGTTATTGTAGTATTTGGATTACACAAATTACAATCCCTAGCCGGTGCGTCTTTTTCGTAAGGGTGACCTAACGATTGGTGATTCTTTTCTTTTGCCTAATATCACAGATATTTTAGATCAGCTGGGAAATGCTAAATATTTTTCCACGCTGGATCTGGCATCGGGATATCATCAGATCCCGATGGCGGAAGGAGATAAGTGCAAGACTGCATTCTCGACACCTTACGGTCATTATGAATATAATCGAATGCCGTTTGGCCTCAAAAACGCTCCCGCAACGTTTCAACGTTTAATGAATTCCGTTTTAACGGGGTTGCAAGGTCTGAAATGCTTAGTTTACCTAG
>NW_012087790.1:0-431 GCF_000956235.1 Wasmannia auropunctata | reverse complement strand
ACTATATCAGAAAGTTGTTTATATTCAGCAGTACGACCATGTTCTACCGGTAATTGAAATAATCTATGAATAGTAAGTCCATCAATATTAAAAGCGGCTATACCAGTTGGTGCAGTTATCGCTGTGTCTTTTTCGATATATTTTTTAATCCAACTTCTAACAGTTCTTATTAAAAAACTTTTTCCAGTACCACCTTCACCGCTTACATACAATCTAAGAATTTTACTGTCATTAGATAATAAACTAGTAGTAACTTTATCAAAAATTCATTTTTGATCAGAATTTAATTGTGCAATAATTTCATCAACTTCAAATTTATTGCCAACATCTTTAAAATCTCTCATGGCTTCTTCAAGTTCAACAGGGACACATTCTAATATACAATTATTAGAATTGTCATTTTCATCTTTTGTATCTTCTAATATTTTCTT
>NW_012087789.1:0-688 GCF_000956235.1 Wasmannia auropunctata | reverse complement strand
TCAAAAAGAAAGGGCAAAATTACGAACAATTTGGTTTTTTGTTAAAGATCGTACGAGCAATACTTTCCGACATAGAATTTTTTTAAGAAACGTATTTTTGGTCATTTCAAGAATAATTTGATTTTTCGCACTTTTTCCGTTAATCTCGGATTTGACTACTTTTACGTAGAAAATACCTCTTATGAAGATTGAAGATCATTAAATTCCGTACAGAATCATATTTTCTTCATCATCGTACGATCAATAGTTTCCGAGATACGACGTTTCAAAGATATATAATATGACTCTCAATTTACGTTAGAATCTGAGTGTATTTATCTGTACAAGTACAATCTGTACAAGTGTCATCGAAATGTAAAAAATTAATATTTGTATTTTTCCCAAAGCTTATATTTATATACGATCCTAATTGTGTAAAACTCTTTATAATATATTTTTAGAAAAACAGTTTCGTAAAAAATTGGCTTTTTCGAACATTTTCTTATAAAACGCGTTTTTCTTTACTTTTTCATAAATATATCTGTTTCTACTGGATTTACGTAAAAAATGTAGTACATCTAAATTGAATCTTATAAAATTTCCTTTAAAATGTTTCTTTTTTATTTCCCAAACCGCGTAAATTTGTGTGCAAGCTACAATTGTTTGAAGAAAGAATTTTGTGTGATGATTTTGTGACTGAAAATTATAG
>NW_012087788.1:0-432 GCF_000956235.1 Wasmannia auropunctata | reverse complement strand
CTGGAGTTCAGACGTGTGCTCTTCCGATCTGACTAGAATCACTAAAAATAGTCAAACTTTAATAGATTTAGTTTTTGCAAATACTAAGGTGAACTGCAAAGTATATGATAAGCCAAAGATAACCGATCATTCATAGTTAAGTGGAACTTAATATAAGTAATAATAATGAAAAATACAGAGAATTTGTTAGTAAGGACTACAGCAAATTTAGTACAGATGAATTTTTATATGCAGTAGAGGAGAGATTAGAACGACCAAATAATTTAGAGGTTAATGAAAGAGCAGAAAAATTTGTTCAAAATATGGTAGCGGTATTAGATACTGTAGCACCAAAGAAAAGGTTTAAAATTCCAAAGATATGGGAAGGGAAAAAATGGTTTTCGGATGATATAAGAATAGCTACAAGGAAAAGGGATGAAGCATACGAGAGGG
>NW_012087787.1:0-390 GCF_000956235.1 Wasmannia auropunctata | reverse complement strand
ATATGAATACTTACTGATCTGGCGGTTCGTTTCTCTCCAATTTTTCAATAACTTTCTTTATTGCTTTTATACACTTGTATTCAGAAAAGGCTGCTTTTTCTGAAAGGGGTTGATGATTTTTCAAATGGACAATTGATTGAAATTTGTTAAGCTTAATTTTTTTTACAGATTTTGCATTTGATATTATGCAAGACATTTGATTTAGAAATTTTTATTTTATTCTCAATATTCATTTTATATGCACTTAAATTAATAATGTGAATACTTACTGATCTGGCGGTTCGTCTCTCTCCAATTTTTCAATAACTTTCTTTATTACTTTTATACACTTGTATTCAGAAAAGGCTGCTTTTTCTGAAAGAGGTTGATGATTTTTCAAATGGACAATTA
>NW_012087786.1:0-1869 GCF_000956235.1 Wasmannia auropunctata | reverse complement strand
CCAATTATCACCGTGACTTTTCCCGGTTCGAAATGCCCCGTTACATTACGTAGGATTGTTTTCTCAGTTTCTACAGTAAACGTCAATTCTTTAACTATGTCTATGCAACGTGCGAAAAACGCGATATTAATCATGCGTGTCGTATTTACACATATTTAAGACTTATAAATTAATACAGAGGTTTGACGACAAATGTGAAGCGTTATAGTAATTTAAATTGATTTAGTTCAAACATATATGTACGTATATTTTATCGTTTTATATTAATTTATCTCATGTATTCTTACAATATATATATCTATATATATATGCTATACATAATGATACGTTTATTGTATATGTACTAATATCACTTATGTGCCGTTAACAAAGGGAATATTCTTTTGTTTTTGATCCTATTCAAAAAAGAGCATGTTAAATCGATACTCGAATCTATCAAAGCCTCTCGAATGTCTCGAAATTATTATTGACTCCTTTCCGCGACGATACTTGATTCTCTCGCTGTACTAACTTCGTGAACGAATGTCATTGCACATTTTGAAAGTTGTATTGAGAATGATGTGATATAATAGCAAATTATAGTAAAAAGTAAAATATGTTAAATAACGCGCAAGTCTGTAATGCTAGTAAAAAAATAAAAATATTTTTTTTCTTATAATTTACTTTTATCAATATTTTTCTAGAACATTTTTCTAAAAAAATTTTAAAAATTTTTATTAAGTATTAGCAAAATTACAGCGATTTGAAGAGCACACAGTTAGAAAAGTCATTTGATGTTACAAGAACATAGTCTCTTTTCAAATGAGCAACTGTGGGAATGGTGTTAATAATAAGGAGATGATTCAAAATTAAGGAATAACATGAGCTTCTATTATGAGGGAGAGAAATGAAGTCTGATTGAAAAAAGAGTTTAAAGTGCAGCCATCATGAAAAGCAATACTGCATACTAAAGAGAGAGATGCAAGAAAGAGAGACAGAGAAAGTGCCGCTCAGTATGACGAAAGCCATTTTGATAGCTTCATATTTTTTGGATTAATGCTCCGTTCCGTGGTCTCGCCGCTGTTCTACATGACTTTTCTGCGCGTTAACTAAACGCGTTTCTTGGTTTTAGGTAGTTTATTTAAAACTACCTAATTCAAATTTAAATTTAAGTTTATTTAAATTTGGGATATACATAGATCTGTTGATCATTCTACGTTTAACGTGCATATTTTGGAGGGAAAAGAGTGAGTGAAGAACATGAATAAAATGTATTTGTGCAACATATGTTGCAACGCAATGGTATGCACGGATGTAATAATATATTATTTTAATCGAGGAGTAGACTAATCTTATACTAAACTTATGCATACTTTTTGTATTTAAAGTAAAATAGGTATATGTTCGAAATTTAGTGAATGCAAGAAGGAAAAGTCTACTGTACGTTAGAGAGGAGCACGTTATCTGCGCTATCTAGCACAGCAATAAAAAATAAACTGAAACGTATCAGGGTATCGACAGAAAAATCGTGATTTTCGTAGATGCGTACGGATGATAAACTTGCCTTTGCGGTTGCGACGAACCGAGTAACAGAGATCATTGAATTCGATGTACATTCGCGTGTTCCACGATTTCTCAATTCCCAGCAATTTTTCCGATTCCTGCACATGGATCTTGCAGTCGCCATCCAGCATCCTCGCTGCATCACTTTTTTCATTTACTTCCGGCATCTTACGAAATACTACGTTAAATTAGCTGTCTACTGTAAATTGATTAATTGAAGAACTGGTGTTTACACTACGTGTACGAGCATGATATACAATCAATGATGCGTGATGATGGTCGAATATTATGGCTACATTCCACTTGATGCTGCAAATGCTTCGAAGC
>NW_012087785.1:0-404 GCF_000956235.1 Wasmannia auropunctata | reverse complement strand
TGTATAAGAGACAGGCCTACAGCTGACAGCTCGACAGCAGTACTCTGTTGGATAAACGAAGATATATTATATCTCTCTCTGTCGCGCGATTTGGCAAGAAAATGGCGTCGCTTCTCATATGGCGCCACTCTGATTAGAGGCTCTCTACGTTACTCTCGGTCGCAATGCCTCACGCGGTGTTTGTGCGTAACTCGTGGTGCGCGCCCGGAGCGCGGGGTGGTGCGCGGCGCGAGCGCTCGGCCTAGCGACGCGGTCACGCGCTCGTGGCGTGTGCGGGCGTACCCGGTTGGTGCGCGCGTACGGCGCGCGGGCCGTACGCGAGTTCGAATCTCCGCGCCCGGGGGCAAAGTCTAGGATCGTGTCGACGGAGAATAGGGAAGCGAAGCGTCCGAGAATCGCTCGGA
>NW_012087784.1:0-368 GCF_000956235.1 Wasmannia auropunctata | reverse complement strand
TGCTCTTCCGATCTATGCGTTTATAATTATTTCTCGAAAATGATACTTCGGAAAATAACTATCACACATGGTTGAATTCGTCTTAAAATAAACTTTAATTTGGTAAAAAAAAATTCGAAAAATTAAAAAAAAAAGTTGAGTGGTGGGAGTAAACAAAAAAATAAACAATAAAAAAATTATTTAAAATTGTAATTATAAAGTACTTTTAAAGCCATTCAACTTTTATTCGGAACATTTTTTTCTATCTCTCGTAATTTCGATGATATTCGCATTGAAAAAAAAAATCCGATTTTTTTCTAAGGGGTGTTTCACCCCCTTAACGTGCGACTCAGCACGAATTGCAAAAATTGTAGTATCTTATTTTTGTC
>NW_012087783.1:0-927 GCF_000956235.1 Wasmannia auropunctata | reverse complement strand
TGGTAAATCATTTAAATTTGTAAAATAAAATATTATAGAAAATATTTTTGGTTTTAAGGCTTTATATATAAGAAAAGCACCGCAACGTTTGAGAATCCCGGTACTGAAAGCGATTAATGACGTCACATGCTCTTTTGTAGATTCTGATTGGACGAGGAGAACATTATAACGAGGTGACATTATTAATCGCTCCCGAAGCGATCAAATCCGTATCGTCTGAGAACGCTATTAAAAAGTTTTTATTAGAGGTCTCACTATTTTTTAATAAACTTTTAAATTATTAAAATAAAATATAAAATATATATTTTATTTTATAATTTACTTGTTAAAAAATATTTTTGATTAAGAAAAGATGTACTTTTTTTGTACTCAGCATAAATATATATTTTTTAAATTGTTTTTGTTTAAGTTAACAATTACTACAGAAACAGATCTCAGATATCGTCGTTAAATAACGCGTTATAAACAAATGGATAGCGTGAGAGATTTAGAATATTTTCCGATTTATTAGTATTAAATAATAATTACGAAACAAGTGGATTATCGATATTTTTACCCGATTTATTAAATAATAGATTTTAAACAATTGCAACAATTTAGTTCGATTTCTAAGTCTTAATTAACAAACAGATCTTAGATATTGTCGTTAATTTATTAGATGTTGTGTAAACAAATGGATAATGCGATTTAGAACTTATTCTATTTAATTTATTAGTGTTAAATAACAATTACCAAAAAAATGGATCGATACCCGGGAAAAAAAGTTCCATATATAATTATATATACTTATATGCAAAATATGTCCATATATGTTTCTTTTCTTTGTAAAATTATTTTTTAATACAAAATTGATAATAATAAGAAGAAAACAAAAAATAATTAAAAGAATAATTGTTACATTGTTTTTTTTTTACAAAAATTCAAGTT
>NW_012087782.1:0-303 GCF_000956235.1 Wasmannia auropunctata | reverse complement strand
TCTTTCGAAAGCTGTAAACCGTGTTTATGTTCGATTTTTATTCCACGCCATGGAACTTGTCAAAGTTTGTAAAATATTTTGAGATTCGTCGGGTCTCCTTTTCTATCCGTGTAATTCCAATCAAAAGAAAGATCAATAGGATCGTTTTCTAAAGTATCGATTTGGAAAGTTGAGATTTCAAGCTGTAAAATGCTTTATTGAACATCTCGATACGATCATTTTTGACGAAGTTGCTCTATCTTGAAGTTTGCCTATTTTTAGAGAATAGAACAGGTAATCCTTTAAAGATCGGAAGAGCACACG
>NW_012087781.1:0-750 GCF_000956235.1 Wasmannia auropunctata | reverse complement strand
CTTGATATATGGTAAGTACTCCATAGATAATTGATTATAGATATTAATGCAATATTATCTAATACGGTTATTCATATGGGGTTAGCAATTAGCCTTATATAGTGGCTGTAAATATATGTTATAATGAAGCATACGAGTGCAACAGGAGTAATATTTGTATTTTCTTATCTTTTATGCATTTTATATATTTTTATGTTTCCTCTATAGTATATTTATGTATTTTGTATTTATTTTTAAAGCTCTATTTTACCATGCAAAAGCTAAGATATTAGGATTATATATGATTATTGTAAAGTATAATGATTATATGTGAACAAACGTTATAAGTATCAAGCAGAAAAATTATAGGTATCAAATCGAAAAATTTTAATGACGCTGGGACGTCACAACATTGAGGATATCCGCAAGCTATCCGTTTTAGGTCCTTCGGACGTCCACTGGACGTCTATGGGATATCTGTTTATGAAATTGGTGGACGTCCACGGAATATCTGTTTATAAAATTGGTGGACTAAGAATCTCTGACGTGTCCATAGGATATAAAAAATAAAAATAACGATTAAATAAAAGTTTATAAAATATGAATAAAAAATTATAAAACATTAAAAAAAACAATTTACGGTGTTTGCAAGGGGATTATTCATCTGAAATTAATATTCAAATCTAACGGTCACCCATCCAAGCCACGACTGTTCTCAACCTTGCTTAACTTCTGTGATCGGGAACAGATCGGAAGAGCACACGTCTGAAC
>NW_012087780.1:0-479 GCF_000956235.1 Wasmannia auropunctata | reverse complement strand
AATGTGTATAAAACATTAATATTAACAATTTTTTAGTATACTTAAATGTAAAAATGAATTTAAGTCTTCAGTACTGCTAACATACATAGAATTATAAAAGAATGAAATCGATAGATAAAAAAGATAAGATAGAAAGAAATAAATAACATAAGACCAGAATCCACTGTAACGAATTAAATTATTCAACAATTTAATCTTTTCGATGCTAATAAGCATCTATAAGAATCTTCTGGCCTCATGTCAGAGCTGTGTTTTAAGATCGACAGTTTATGCGACGCACAATTTGTATGTGACTTCATATTGTAACAGTAAAAATTACGAGTATTACACACTAACAAGTGTCGGCTCGCAAAGGCATTATTGAGATATTTATTTTTAAATTTCTATTTATATGTAATAGTTATTTTTTGCAGTATTTGGTAATATGTTTCCAAGGAAATAGTAATCCTGCTGGTGTATGCACGGTTAAGTCTCTCTTC
>NW_012087779.1:0-493 GCF_000956235.1 Wasmannia auropunctata | reverse complement strand
GAGATGTGTATAAGAGACAGCTCAAGATTTATTTCATAACAAAATATTTTATTATGTGTTTTGGAAAGTTCTCAAGGCGTGCTATAAGAACATGTAATGAAAAATTGGGGGTCCCATTTAAAAAATTCAATGTGACCTTGTCCTGACCTTGACGACGCCACTCAAGGTCAAACCAATGTTATTATCTTATGTCCCCCTCGAAGCCCTACAACTTTTGTCTGAAACATTTTTCTCTCAAACCTCGCGATTACAATAAAATTTTTCAAAAGCATTTACAATTTAGTCTTTACCTTTTATATCGACTTTAAAGAACGTTTTGCTGTTTTTTTACGGAGTTATACGGAACTAAAAATGCGACACGCTTTTTGTGTTACGAATTTTGTAAGACTCCTCGACATGAATTAAAAATCGCACACAAATGCAGATTACAGCATTTGAAAGCGTATATCTTTATCTTTAATTTGCGCACTCGTTGAGCATTTTGCGATTTTTT
>NW_012087778.1:0-343 GCF_000956235.1 Wasmannia auropunctata | reverse complement strand
GGTACGATTTAGGAAATTTGACAGAGATGAAAAAAATATTGATATAATTTTTATAATAATTGTAAATATGTTTATACAATGAATGTAAAATATGCTATCATAAACTTTCTTTTAAGAAAAAATAACTTTTCAATTAAAAATTGCATGGTTACATTAGTATCAGCTATATAAATTGATCAAAAATTTACATCAATTGTATCTGATTTTTTTAAATATTAGCATGCACAAAACAAGATGTAACCTGTTTATTTTTTGTCTGTCTCACACATTTCTTTTACTTCATATTTTTGTAACTATATGTTGCTTCTATTAAGTGGAACTATAAAATATTGAAGAGCACACG
>NW_012087777.1:0-386 GCF_000956235.1 Wasmannia auropunctata | reverse complement strand
TTCAATATTGAAGTAAAAAGGGTCATTTTTGCTTCAATGTTAAATAACTACGGTGAAAAAAAAATCGTAACGACGCTCACAAAAAAAGCAAATTAAAGAGAAAGATTACATTCTTTCGAAAGCTGTAAACCCTGTTTATGTGCGATTTTTATTCCACGCCATGGAACTTGTCAAAGTTTGTAAAAAATTTTGAGATTCGTCGGGTCTCCCTTTCTATCCGTGTAATTCCATAAAAAATCAGTAAAATCGTTTTCTCAAGTACCGATTTGGAAAGTAGAGATTTCAAGCTGTAAAATGCTTTTTTGAACATCTCGATATGATCATTTTTGACGAAGTTGCTCTATCTTGAAGTTTGTCTATTTTTAGAAGCTAGAACAGGTGATCCT
>NW_012087776.1:0-374 GCF_000956235.1 Wasmannia auropunctata | reverse complement strand
CAGAGATGTGTATAAGAGACAGGGGCAGGAGCGAGAATTCAACAAGAACGGTTTATGCGGTTCTTGTACCAATTATCTTCTGCCCATTATTATTGGGGGCAAAATAAAAATTACAGAGGCAAAAATAAGAAATAAAATTAATTAAAAATAATTCTGTTCTATACCTATTGTATGAACATTGTGGGGGTCTTGTATAAGACGCCACCCACGTTGCTTGTGTCAGGTTTAGGAGAGCGCGGGAGTTTTGAGGCGTTATCAGTCACTAGACGGTTTTTGTTGTACGATACGTTTATTTCTACTATTTACAAGTATATACACGGCGCGTATGCGCGGTCTTTGGTATATGGGCCCGAAGGCCGGTTGTTGGCCCGGAG
>NW_012087775.1:0-540 GCF_000956235.1 Wasmannia auropunctata | reverse complement strand
ATTTTAATTAAATTAATGATTTCTAAACAAATTAACAATTTTAATTAATAACAAAAATATAATTTTAAAAGTAATAAAAGTGGTTTCAAAATTAAAGAACAGCCTAATACCGACAAAATTAATAGAGCCATCAATTCAGAAAAGTATCCATATTATACAGAAATACAAGAAAAAAATAATTATGACAGAAAATTATACAAAAAGTTAATTTATCATTTTACAACACATGAAATAGTTAATAATTCAATGATATTTGAGTCACTATTATTAACATCAAAGTAATTTACTTACAAGTAACATATTTATAAATTCGAGTAAAAGTCCAAATGTAGTTGAAAAATAATTGTACTGGAAAAATGAATCACTGCTGGTGTAACGCAGTTTAGGCTTTCTTATGATTGATTGTTTCACAGTACTTTTCACAATTCTTCGTAACTGTAAACGAATTTTCATGAAGAAATAGTACAATATTTCGAATAGATTTCATAGCGTAATTATTATATATTACTCACAGGAAAACAGATCGGAAGAGCACACGTC
>NW_012087774.1:0-335 GCF_000956235.1 Wasmannia auropunctata | reverse complement strand
TTACACAAGCGTTATTCAATTTTCTCACATTTGTATTTATACTAGAATAAAGTAAAGAATCTGTATATACATTGTCGCGAGGCCGATGCCCCCGCAACAACAATAAGTATTGTGAAAATCAATTAATAGCCATTCGAGCCGATGAGGCATTCGGCGTAAAATAAGCAATATCGTTACAATAAATCGAAGGACGTTGACCGCGACGTACCGAGAACGCGCAATGCAATTATCAAAATGCTGAGCGCTGACGCGGCAACGCGTAGCAATAAGTACGCGCAACGACAAGCCGCGGGCGGTCAGTCCTTAAGTCCGCGATAATCACGTTCGAGCACGAC
>NW_012087773.1:0-502 GCF_000956235.1 Wasmannia auropunctata | reverse complement strand
CTGCCTTGCCAGCCCGCTCAGAGATGTGTATAAGAGACAGCCATTCAACGCTCAGCTCAGAACTGGCACGGACTAGGGGAATCCGACTGTCTAATTAAAACAAAGCATTGCGATGGCCCTCGCGGGTGTTGACGCAATGTAATTTCTGCCCAGTGCTCTGAATGTCAACGTGAAGAAATTCAAGCAAGCGCGGGTAAACGGCGGGAGTAACTATGACTCTCTTAAGGTAAGGGAGTAACTATGACTCTCTAATTCGTATGTTGGAGATCCCTGGTTCGAACCCAGTCTCGGCCAAAATCCGAGCTGCGTTTTTTCCGGGGTGATTTGACTGCGATCCGGTAGATGGCTTCTGTGTCAACCTAGGGCACGTGTCCTCGTAATTTTCGGGGCACGCCGCCAAGTCGAACTCCCCCCCTAACGGGGACTCGCCCCCTGCGACCACCGTTTTTCCAGGTGGGGTGGCAGGGAAGAGGGGGCTTCGGCGCCACCGAGCCTTGGGGTT
>NW_012087772.1:0-444 GCF_000956235.1 Wasmannia auropunctata | reverse complement strand
CTTCCGATCTCTGCTGGAGATTTCTTCCTATCTTTGATTTTTCTATCACGTAATTTGCTACTTGTTATCGAAATCTCTTTTTAATTTCTGCGGTCCTCATTACGCTATCTATTGCATTTCTTGTTTTTATTTTTTACATATACATTGAAAATAATACAACATGGATTTTATTTGTTTAATTTGATATAATATTTTTTTTCGAGGTATATTTTTTTTAGTTTTTAATTCAATTACAATAAATATACTTGAAATAATATTTTGATTTCACTTCTTTTTGGTAATACTATATTTTTAATTTATTAAATTAAATTTTTTAAAATCGTGTATACGTTAATACAACTTGGATTTTGATTGTTTAATTTGATACAATAGTTTTTTTCGGGGTATATTAATTACAAAATAATTTTGCGTGATTGTTATATATTGAAAATAATGCCACTAAGG
>NW_012087771.1:0-362 GCF_000956235.1 Wasmannia auropunctata | reverse complement strand
GTATAAGAGACAGGATTTTCCGACTGAAAAAAAATTGAAATCTCGCAGTTTAAACTACGCAAACTCCATAACATTAAAATTTTATACTATTGTTTGCAGATATAAGGTCGGAGATAAGTAATTATATTCAGAAACTATTTAATATATGTTAACCGAATACATTTAAGGCCGAAAAATAAGAAAAAAACCAATTTTTATTTTTTTTCGTCACGTTTCACTAAATAAAAAAATCTGCAAAAAATATCGAATATAATATGGCATAAGACTTATCTACTGAATTTTTTTTAAAGTGGCCAATTTTTTAGATCTAGAGAAAATGCGATTTAAAATATTCTGGATTTTTTTTTTAAATAGAATTTTTA
>NW_012087770.1:0-841 GCF_000956235.1 Wasmannia auropunctata | reverse complement strand
TACCCTCCGGACCCGAATATTTTCAATGTCCTCGCGGCGTTATTTTTTTGCCACAGTTACCTCCGGACTCGAATATTTTCAAAGTCCTTCGCGGAGTGTTGCTTTCGCCGCAGTTACCTCCGGTCCCGAATATTTTCAAAGTCCCTCGCGGCGTTATGCTTTCGCCACAGTTACCTCCGGACCCGAATATTTTCAAAGTCCCTCGCGGCGTTATGCTTTCGCCACAGTTACCTCCGGATCCGAATATTTTCAAAGTCCCTCGCGGTGTGTTGCTTTCGCCGCAGTTACCTCCGGACCTAAATATTTTCAAAGTCCCTCGCGGCGTGTTGCTTTCGCCGCAGTAATTTTCGGACCCGCCTATTTTAAAAGTCTCTTGCGGCGTTATGCTTTCGCCAGTTACCTCCGGACCCGAATATTTTCAAAGTCCCTCGCGGCGTTATGCTTTCGCCACAGTTACCTCCGGACCCGAATATTTTCAAAGTCCCTAGCGGTGTGTTGCTTTCGCCGCAGTTACCTCCGGACCTAAATATTTTCAAAGTCCATCGAGGCGTGTTGCTTTCGCCGCAGTTACTTCCGGACTCGAATATTTTCAAAGTCCTTCGCGTTGTGTTGCTTTCGCCGCAGTTACTTCCGGACCCGAATATTTTCAAAATCCTTCGCGGTGTGTTGCTTTCGCCGTATTTACTTTCGTACCCGAATATTTTCAAAGTCCCTTGCGGCGTGTTGCTTTCGCCGCAGTTATCTCCGGACCCGAATATTTTCAAAGTCCCTCGCGGCGTGTTGCTTCCGCCGCAGTAACCTCCGGACCCGAATATTTTCAATATCCCTCGCGGCGTTATGC
>NW_012087769.1:0-541 GCF_000956235.1 Wasmannia auropunctata | reverse complement strand
GACGTGTGCTCTTCCGATCTTCAGATTAATGTTGTCTTTCCTAGCGGAATCGGATTTAGACGGATTACAATCGATTTTATTGAATCAGTGTTTTTGTAACTGAAACAAATTTACATGTTAAAAAATATATATATGGTTTAGGCGGATTATTTTGGATATTATACCCCAACAGCCAAACCTGAAAAGACAGATCATGCGCAGAGTGTGCTATTTTTGATACCAAAAAGGCAACAGATTTCTCACAGTTTCTGTAATATCTAATGATGTCGGCAAACAGTTGCTAGAAATCTGACAGAATCTGTTGACATTCTATGCCAGCAAATTAGCAACAGAAACCGAGTAGACTCTGCTGATAAATTCTAATTGCACATTGGCGGCAGAAACCGAGTAGGATCTGTGCAACGCAATCTGAAAGCATATTGGCAACAGAAATCGAACAGATTTTTCAAACGCAGTATTATTGTTAGATTGTCGGTAGAAATTGAGCATGAGCTGCGCTGTGACGCTATCATTGAATACTTACAATACTGCCGCTAGGTAA
>NW_012087768.1:0-338 GCF_000956235.1 Wasmannia auropunctata | reverse complement strand
TTCGATGAAATCTCTATTAACATTTATTGCTCTTATTCTTAATTTGAGTCCAATTTAATTGTAGAAAAGTCAATCGCAAATGCAACATCATTTATATCAGTAGAATAAGTATGAACTCTTAAAATACGTATTATGTATTTTAATTAAATTGGACTCAAATTAAGAATAAGAGCAATAAATGTTAATAGAGATTTCATCGAACCTTTGCAGTATTCGTTCGGCACCGTGCCGTTTAGCGGTATCCGTCGCGCGCCGGCCGATCGTCGATTTAATGCGCCGCACCTGACGGCGCGCTCTTAATGCCTTATGGTTGGACAGTTTCAACAGCTCACTATTCA
>NW_012087767.1:0-321 GCF_000956235.1 Wasmannia auropunctata | reverse complement strand
ATAGGATGATGTGACGGATAATCGAGATAATAGCTATCGAGATTCGAGAAAACTATGAAAGATACATGAGATAAATAAAGATATATGAGAGATATGAAAGTTTGAGTTTATAAATAAATGTCTAAGCAATAACATATACTGACATATAGGTATTTCTTTTCCATTATCCGTGGCTATACGTACTTTTATATGTGTGCAGTTATGCATGTCTGATACCTATAGTATAGAGAGTACATTCGTTTCGTTTTATACATGATGATATATCGTTTTATTCTTGATATTCACTACATAGTTAAGTAAGGATAAAATGATACATTATGC
>NW_012087766.1:0-821 GCF_000956235.1 Wasmannia auropunctata | reverse complement strand
ACGCAGACTAACGCCGCTCGACTGGCCGCCTCCTTCACTCGCGCCTTCATATATCAATCAAAATCCAAAATTACATTTTTTTCAAGGCTCTATTTTCCAAACTGAACAGTAAAGAATTTTTTTCACAATATCCGTTTCATGTCCCTTCATTGCATGTTCGTTTTTTAACATCTTACCGCTAGTTTTTCCCTACAAAAATAAACGCACCATTTTCATGAACTTTGTATAAGCGACACGTATAAAAAATGCAACTTTTTAATTGCTTATATCTCAGTATTGAAACGATCAATCTCATTCTAATTGCACAAGCATTTCAACTTCTAATACAACGTATATATTCAATTTCAAGAAATTCTGTTTTCAATTCGCGAGAGTACTACTTTAATTTATACGATTGTCGAGTTGAAGAAGAAATTTAGCAATCAGTTAATAATTTAATTTTATAACTCCTTTATGCGCCCTATTGGACATTTTTTCAACAAATGTCAACATGTTACTGAATGCATATTGTGAATATTCCATTTTTAGTATTATAGCATTTTGAAAGCAACACATTTATATTAATTATATTTTCATATCTTACTTAACTATACTTATTGTTAGTATATTCTAAATATATTCAAACCATTAAAATACACACAAATAAAATGTCCAAATATAATATACAGAGTGTCCCAGAATACTTGATACTTATATGTATTTTAGACCGCTAAACCCTGGTGAAAATAAAAATTGGAACGTAAGTCGAACGTAAGGGGAGAGTGACCGAAGCGTAAACGAAACTTCTAGGAGGCGAAAATTGGAACAGCGAAGTGTAAAAG
>NW_012087765.1:0-379 GCF_000956235.1 Wasmannia auropunctata | reverse complement strand
TTGTGTCTTGTCTCTCTCTCTCTCTCTCTCTCTCTCTCTCTCTCTCTCTCTCTCTCTCTCTCTCTCTCTCGCTTTCTCTTTATGAGGGTTGGTAGTGCAAGTGCAAAAAAGAAGAAGAAAAAACGAAACGAGTAAAAACCTGAGCGTGCGCATGCGTTGCGAGCTCCGTCGCGCGGAAATTTCAATTACGCTCGCATCCTGTCACCACGTTGACGTGTACATCTCACGATTGTGCGTATTTGTCAGCGAGATTATAACGTTAGGAGAATATCGATGCCAATTACACGTGTTCACAACGACTGATACGGCGCGTACGGACAATCGATCGACATGCGAATACGTTCGGTTAAGCGCGTTCGATGAAGTTTACCGTACGACG
>NW_012087764.1:0-433 GCF_000956235.1 Wasmannia auropunctata | reverse complement strand
TTTTAAAAAAATCCAAAAAAACGATTTTTACGAAAAACGTTCATAATTTTTGATCTAATTGATATTTTTGAACAAATGAGGTCTCAAAATTTTGCTCCAAATTTGCTCCGTTCGGAGCAATAAATGTTATCAATTGGTTTTTAATAGTTTCTTTTGTAAATTAAAAGAAACGTTCTTGTGATAAATCTAGGGACTTTTCGTCGAAAAACGTCATAACTTTTTGTCAAAGTAATATTTTGCAATAAATAAGGTTTTAAAATAATACTCTCAGTTTGCTCCATTCAAATAAATCAATTTCATAAAATGCACCTTTGCATTTTGTTTAAATAGAAAAAACAATGTTTTTGTCCAAAATCTAGGGGCTTTTATTAAGCGCGCAAGCGCATCGGCATGGAGTGTATAATCTGTCTCTTATACACATCTCTGAGCGGGC
>NW_012087763.1:0-301 GCF_000956235.1 Wasmannia auropunctata | reverse complement strand
TGTAAGTAATGTTTACCAACTGAGAACCGACCGCCTGCATTGTCCTTGTTTGACCAATTTTTACGGCAGTTCTAATACCGGCGATCATCGTCTTGATATCGTCTGGATCGTCGAAATAATTTGGTGTGATAGCTGGTTTAACATTGACGTCATTAGCTAATAACTTTATTCTACCACGACTTTTTGGTTTCAACAATACTGGTGCAGCTGACCAGCCATGGCGATCACCATATTTGATCCATAGGGATGGAGAATCTTTAAAATTCCTCATTAAAAGATTTATTGGTTGAATACCAGTAAA
>NW_012087762.1:0-619 GCF_000956235.1 Wasmannia auropunctata | reverse complement strand
TTTTCTCAGAATACGTATGTGTTGTCTCTTATTAGTAAAATTATGTAAGGTAATATTGACTATTAGTCTGCGATTGCGGTGTGTGTGTGATTTCACCGACTTGTTTACTATTAATGAAAAGTAGTGAGTGCTTGGAAAATTGCGGTTGCGGTAAACGTATGTTAATTATTGTTATTGATTTACTATGCATTGCGAATAATTCCTGTAATTTTGAGGTTATGGTAATATATGGATATGTTTGAAAATAAAAATAAAAGCATTTTTTTTTTAAATGTGATTTATTTATTTAGCTCCTATTCTAATTCAATTGTCGAGAGGAATGGTTACATAGTTTTTTTTCTTTTAATTAACGTGAGAATCCAAAGTATAGTGTAACTATTTCGCAGTCAATTATATTGTTACGATCGAATGAGTCGCTATTGCGAATTGTGCGTGGAATATTTACAGGTTCTGTGACAGTGGCTGCTATTTCGAGGAATTGCGATAATTTTGCGTCTACGTTATCAGTTAATGTGTTTAATGCCGTAACGTGTCGATTTACGCAATATTCAAGATTGAATATAGTGATCACTGTTTTTTCCGACATGGACAAACGGACATTGGATGTTTCGAGACGTAA
>NW_012087761.1:0-595 GCF_000956235.1 Wasmannia auropunctata | reverse complement strand
TATTATAATACAACAAAAAACTTAATAATAATTATAACAAAAGATCAGGTACTTACTGTATAACAGACTGTAATAAAAAAAACGCAAGTGAGAAGTCGAAATCGTCGGAATAAATGATAAAATTGTTTGAAGAGTTAAATATTGTAAAGTCGAACTTTATAAAGTTTTAATATTCCAGTCAATACAAAACAGCGGCCGCGAACAACATACTAGCAGTATGGTAGGGATATTTTGTAAGTTTGGCTGTTTTGTAAAAGTCGCACGCTGAGAGTCGACAGATTTTCCCCACATCAAGAACTAAGAAATTTTTTTTCTCGAAAACGAGGCAAAACACGTTCTTAAGGTTTTTACTAAGATGTAGGAAACTGAAAGTATATAAAAATATTTTTCAGATTTTTCGACTCTCTCCCCGATTAGTTAAAAAAATTGTTGAAAAGTTTATTGTTAAATAAACAATGGAAAACAAAACATTTTTGGAATCTTCATTTTTTCTCGTAAACTAGAACATTTTTCGCGTATTTTAGAAAAAAAAGCAATTAGCTAGCATTATTAGTAACAAAGTTATGAATTTTGAAAAATAAAGTAATCTAATTTT
>NW_012087760.1:0-403 GCF_000956235.1 Wasmannia auropunctata | reverse complement strand
CCCCTGTGTGCCTTGTCGACTCAGTATGCTATACGAAGTTATTACGTAACTCTGCAAAGTTCCATAGCGAGAAATAAAAATCGCACACAAACGCGGTGTACAGCTTTCGAAAGAATGAATCTTTTCCTTTAATTTGTTTTTTTTGTTGAGCGTTGTACGATTTTTTTCACCGAGTTATTTAATATTAAAGCAAAAATGACCTTTTGTAACGGTTTCAACGGACAGGGATTCGGTAAAGAAGATGCGCAACTCTGGTTGATAACTTTAATTCGGTCACTCACATATATCGAGATTTATTACAATTATCCGCGTACGCTATCAATCGCGGAACAGAGCTACTAAATTGAGCGCGACGTGCGATATATGAGAAGAGCGGTCGGCGAGTGACACCATTATTATCGCC
>NW_012087759.1:0-528 GCF_000956235.1 Wasmannia auropunctata | reverse complement strand
TTCTGCAGAAACAAAACGCGAAATGCGATCTCGGGAAGAAACAACTCGACATAGGCGACACAACATTGCAGATGCGTCCATTCGCAAAACTGAAATTAAAGCCACGTAGCGAAACAATAGCACAGGCATACACGAAGGTAAACCGAATCGGAGTAATAAATTCCGAAGAACTGGCTCCAGGAGTATTCATGGATGATACCCGATTGACCACGTCCCGATTGACCACCAGCCACTCACAGCGCTTGAACAGTGGAAAATCTCTAGGCACCGGCCGCTGTGAGTGGCTGTGGTCAATCGGGACGTGGTCAAACGGGACGCTCCCGTATTCATAGGCAATTGCCTGGTGAAACCAAAAAGGAATAGATGCCCTAGAAGCATAATAAATATGACCCAAAAGGCAGTAAAAATAAATATGCCGATGTTCAGCGTAGAAACGCTACCGGCGAGCCGAGCGGGCAAAGTTCTCACGTTACGCGCAGCAGATAACGCGAACGTCGACGTCCCGGGGCCGCACAGAAAAGGCCTACG
>NW_012087758.1:0-456 GCF_000956235.1 Wasmannia auropunctata | reverse complement strand
TAAAGAAGTTAAAAAATATACTTATGGAATACTTTTTTAACTATCAAAAATTCTTTTTAACTATCAAGAATTCTTTTTTACTTCATTTTGAACAGATTACGAGAATTCGAAAAGAACTCAAGCAAGTGAATTCTTTTTGAAATCAAAAGGATCAGTGGTGCTATTTGGGTAATAATGTGTCAACAAAATTTTAATAACTATTAAGTAATTTATTTTACAGATCCAAAATAAATTCAAAAATAAACATTAAATTAATATTAACTAAACATAAATATTTACTGAAATCATTTTCTCAAATAAAAATTTAATGAAGAATACGTATTGAATAAATATTAAATAAACATTGTACAAATGTTTACTCAAATCATTATTTCAAATGTAAAATTAACGTTAAATAATATTTAAAAATATTAAATAAACATTATACAAATGTTTACTCAAATCATTTTCTCAAAA
>NW_012087757.1:0-459 GCF_000956235.1 Wasmannia auropunctata | reverse complement strand
TTAGATAGATTAATCGGGCCGGAGATGGAACCCCCACGCGTTCGCGTACCTGGATGACATCGTTATCGTTACGCCTACGTTCGCGGAGCATTTGGAATGGCTGGAGCGGGTCCTTAATAAGATTTTCGCTGCGGGTCTCACGATCAATCCCGAGAAATGCGAATTTTGTCGTTCGCAAGTTCGGTATTTGGGATTCATCGTGCAGAGAGACGGCTTAACCGTCGACCCAAGTAAAACACAGCCAATTCTTGAGTATCCGGCTCCGCGGAATATCAAACAATTACGGAGATTTTTGGGCATGTCATCTTGGTACCGACGCTTTATACCGCAATTCGCGTCAATCAGCGAACCTCTTACGCGACTTTTACGTAAAAATCAGCGCTGGGAGTGGGGAAGTGAACAGCGCGAAGCGTTTGAGCAGATTCGCGCGCACTTAGTCTCCGCGCCTACGTTATCGTG
>NW_012087756.1:0-577 GCF_000956235.1 Wasmannia auropunctata | reverse complement strand
TAAATCCAAGTTGTATTATCTCTAACGTATTCATGATTTTAAAAAAATTTAATTTAATAAATTAAAAATATAACACAAAAAGAAGTGAAATCAAAATATTATTTCAAGTATATTTATTGTAATTGAATTAAAACTAAAAAAATAATATACCTCGAAAAAAAAATTGTATCAAATTAAACAAATAAAATCTAAGTTGTATTATTTTCAATGTATACGTAAAAAATAAAAACAAGAAATGCATTAGATAGCGTAATGAGAACCGCAGAAATTAAAAAGGGATTTCGATAACAAGTAACAAATTATACGTGACAGAAAAATCAAAGATTGGAAAAAATCTCCAGCAGCATACTTGGCGCGCCTGTTTTTTATATACTGTGACGTGACGTTTTTTCGATCGTCCGTCACAAGGGTCGCAACACCCGACCGAGGAAGCGCGGTTTCGGATCCTGCGTCCTCCCCCGATTTAGGGAGGCGAGCGTATCCGTGCGCATTGCGTTTTTGATCTCATTACCGCGCGCTTTTATGTAACCTTTGCTTTCCCTCGTGAGCGTGACTGTAGGAATAAATCGGCGACATA
>NW_012087755.1:25673-26650 GCF_000956235.1 Wasmannia auropunctata | reverse complement strand
TAACAACGAATAGAAACAAATTCATTTATTTTGTATCAAGTTAGTTGCATGAAGTTAGTCGTGAAATAAAGAAAATGAAAATCTGAAACATCAAAATAAAACTCTATAACTTTATAATATCTAGCCACTTAATTGTAAAATCTTTAGAGAATGTGCTCATAATTGAATGAAGGTATTATATATGTTCAATTATACATTTCTTAAGTTATACGTTAAAAATTGAGTTAGCTCTTCGTAGTGGACCGATAAGATGGTTCTAAAAAATCAGGAAAAGAATATTTTTATTAAGTATCAAGTACCTATTTAAAAAATTTGCAAAAAATATATATTGTAGAATAGCATCCAACAATTTTCACAAAAAAATTTTCGTAATGGTATAGGATCGATGAGATGGTTAAAAAAATTGGAAAAGAAAATTTCTTTTTTTTTAAGTATCAAGTACCCATTTAAAAAATTTGAAAAATTACATGTTATAGAATAGCATCTAATAATTTTACGGCAAAATTTTTGTGGTAGTACAAGACCGATAAGATAACTAAAAAAATAAATAAAAATATTCTTTTTTGCAATGTTTCTGGCTTCAAAAAATCTTCGAAATTTTTTTACAAATGTATCTTGTCTACATCTACAACATATATATTTTTTATGAAAAGTGATTGAGCCGTTTAAGGGCCCTTCCTAGCCACCGCGGCCATATTGGATTCGTGACGTCAAAAGCGAGAAACAGCAAGAAATGACATAAAGTTTGTTGCGTGCCATTTTTAAATAAAGAGGATTTGGATAAAATTAATAAATAGGATTGCTTTAGAAAACTTGTAAAAATGGATGGAAACTATCTTTCCCCCCCTGAAAGTCAGTAAATAGTCGTAAAAGGCACGTAAAGTGAAGCTTATTCAAGCAAAACTCACGATTTGACAGCTGTTGAAAAGAACGAAAAAGATACTTTTACGTATAAACTTCAACAATAACTATAGTTA
>NW_012087755.1:12933-13370 GCF_000956235.1 Wasmannia auropunctata | reverse complement strand
GAAGGTAGTTTTCCTCGGATCAGCCGCCAGGTTTACCGGATCCTCGTCCTTCCTTCTGGTTGGCGGCAGTTGACGATATTCTCGTTTTATGAGTTCGGAATGTGAGCGCACGCGACTTTTGTGAGGTCCGCAAAAGAATTAGACTTTGTTCGGTGAAATGTTTATAATATTTATTTAGAAAGTTCAAACGCTCACATTCACGCTTACACGCACTCACACTCGAATTACCGCGCACACGATCGCTCGCGCTTCGCGGATCACGCGATCTCGCCTTTCGCCGGGAATCCCAGCGGTCGGGGATGCGCTTTAAACGCAATTCGGTTTGCGTCACTAAATGCGCCGCGGAAACGACTCGGCCCTGCCACGACCGACACAGCGCTATAACGCATAAAAGATAACCGAAATCGCGTATAAGGTTTCAAGAACACGTTTAAATG
>NW_012087755.1:0-423 GCF_000956235.1 Wasmannia auropunctata | reverse complement strand
AATTAATTAAAAAATAACTAAAATTTGAAAATATGCTGTTTTGGCTTATTCGAGAAAAAGTTGCGCTAGGTTTTTATCTTTCCAACGGTTTATTTGGTTTCATGAAATTCGAAAAAATACGAGTTTTAGAGTCGTTTAAAAAAAAGGTGACCAAATTACGCTATACTCCCCTATATATTATTATTAAAACATTGTATTTTTATTATTAAGCAATTTCGAATTTGTGATACTAAATGATCCAATTCAAGGGGACGTTATCTATTATGAGCTTAGAAAATGTTGCTGTCCAAACATTTTTACAAAAACGTTTTTATATAAGTTGTGGACCATAATTTTCATTCGTACAATCATTGCAGAACTCTTTCTTCAAACGACTGTATTTTGCACACACGTTAACGGACAGGTAAGTAAGAAAGAAGCTTT
>NW_012087754.1:0-366 GCF_000956235.1 Wasmannia auropunctata | reverse complement strand
TAAAGGAATGATAACCGATGAGAAGAATGCCATTAAAGATATTAAAGTCTCATTGATATAGTATGACAGAAATAGAGAGAAACGACTGTGCCGCGAGTCATTGTCTATTAAACGATAATAGAAGTATGATCATGCGCCAGGCAGGAAGAGGCCCGCGGGATGCTAGGACGGGGGGGGGGCACACCAGCCATATTGATACCTCTGATTTTTCATCTACAAGCCTTTTTTCTCTCATAGAGTCAGACCTCCTTTCTGTCTACCATCTAGTAAAATACGTATTTTATGAAATGGTATACAGGAGGGAGGTCGATTATATGAGAGAGAAAAAGCGTGTGGATGGAACATCAGAGGTATCAATTTGGCAGA
>NW_012087753.1:0-1444 GCF_000956235.1 Wasmannia auropunctata | reverse complement strand
CTCGCCCTCTCTCTCTCTCTCTCTCTCTCTCACTCTCTCTCTCTTTCTCACGGATGCCCCGCGGGGCATCCCAGTGCTGACCATAAGTCCACAGCGATTTCATCAGAAGAAGAAGGGGATCGTAAACTCGAGAGAAAATATTTTCCACATGTGTGGAACGTTAGTATAGTGTAGAAGAGACCGGCTAACAAGAGTAGTGCAATACGTAGACTTGCCTTCGTTGATCAGTCTTAATTCAGTCTTCGGTCGAATCAGATCGCGAAATTCAAAGTTTGCTTTCCACATTTATTGCGCTAAGTGTTGCTCTCTCTCTCTCTCTCTCTTTCTATTGTTTCCACACACTTCAATATTTTGGATCGCGGGCGATTCTGCTAGCGGAACATCATCGTTTTTCACATTTTTATACGGTCGACGCGCGAAAATATTTATAACTGTGATGATCGGAGAAATTAAATACTAAATTGTAATCGAGAATATTATTATAACTAAACTTCTCGATTATTAGTTTGAGAAATATTATTGTGTCATTCGATTTTTCACTGAAAAAAAAGAAACGTACGTAACATTATTCTTTATAGTCTTAAAATGCACTCTTGTTTCACACTTATATCCGGTTACCCTTGTTTTTTGAACGTTATCCGATCTTATTCTTTATGTCCCTTTCTTCGAAGAGTTTTCAGAATACGGCTAATATATGACTTTCATAGGTTGTTTGTTGAGCTAATATATAACTTTCATAGGTTTTTTATTGAGACATCATGCCGAGTAGTAAAACAAGAATCGCTATTATCGGTGGTGGAGCGGCTGGTTTGATAGCAGCCCGTCATATAGCCGCATTAGATACTTATAGTCTCATTCTATTTGAACAAACCGATCAGATTGGTGGCACGTGGGTGTACACCGATGAAACGAATCTCGACAAACACGGGCTTGCGATACACAGCAGCATGTACAAGAATCTCAGGTGAGCTGCCAGTAATATTGACTGAGTAAGTAGTAAATAATATTTCTAATAACGAAAAATAGATTGATAAACGTAACATTATTCATACACGGAAAGAACAATTTTGCTGAATCCAGATCTGAAAATAATTTTTGTTCAATAATCAAAATAATTTTGTGCGAAAGTCAAAGTAATTACTAGAATATCGAAACGTTTTATAACAAAATGCTTATCAGTTTTAATATTTCAAAAAATTATTTTGATGATTCAACAAAAAATTATTTTCAGATCTGTTTTTAGCAAAATTTTTAGACCTTTTAACAAAATCGTTCTTTCTGTATACGCAATGTAACTTAATACGCGAATTATAATTAAACTGTTTTCACCGCTATAAATTGTGTAGAGGGGATATAACATATATGCAGTATCGGATTTAAAGAAATGGGAATTCCTGGGTGGCTGAATCAGTAGGGGACCTGAATTTGTAGGAGATCAAAATTA
>NW_012087752.1:0-464 GCF_000956235.1 Wasmannia auropunctata | reverse complement strand
TTTTACTGCATTAACTAAACGAATTATGGACATACCACAATTCGTATGTTTGTCATGTGAAAAATTATGTTTTCGAAGAGACATTGTTGATGGAACAAAATTTAGAAAGCCTTTGTCAGGAGTATGTTGGCAAAGATTAGTAAATGATTTAAAGATTGATTTAACAAACACATTTTATATTTGTAAATATTGTTTGACATATTTTCGTAACGATAATTTACCTCCAACGTGTATTTTCAATAATCTATATGTCAATAAACCCGACATAATAACTACATTAAATGATTATGAAAAGATCTTGATACAGAGAGCCAAAGCTTTTCAAGTAGTACAAACAATGGGAACAGTATCAAAAAAGAATTTGCCACATTCACATCTTCAAAAAAAAGTTAAAGGCAAAACATTTCATCTACCAATACCTCTAGAGGAAACAATGAAAAAGATTTGCATGCCAACAGATGTAA
>NW_012087751.1:0-583 GCF_000956235.1 Wasmannia auropunctata | reverse complement strand
GCTTGCCAACGATTATATTATACACATCATCCAATGTACAAGTCGTACTGAGTTTTCCCTTCCGTAATATTTCCAGATTCAATTCCACAAGCAAATCCTTCACTCGCCGCCCTTCTTTGAAAAGATTCGAATTTTTATTTGATCCTTGTGATTTCAAATACGATTGTATCACTCTAAGCAACAATTTTAGCTGTCGCGCCACTGGCTGATCAATACTCCAAATCTCCTCCAAAATATCCGAAAATGAATATATACCATATACTCAGACTCGTCCATGACTACTCGTTGAAATAATGTCGGAGATCCACGAGGATCACGAAAAATATTCAATATCTCGTCGTCTTCGTTTAACTCATTCATAATGTCAAAATACCAACTATTAACAACCCATCACCGCTAATCTCATATATAAGGCTCTCCCCACCTAAAACATTATTGACATAATTTTTTTCTAGACGACTTACTTAAAATCGGTAGAATAATTATCTTACGAATGGTAAACACACATCATACATTAACACGTAAACAAAATTAAAGCGCGTAAATAGCCTCATCGACCTTTGAACAGGTATACACATATAAC
>NW_012087750.1:0-337 GCF_000956235.1 Wasmannia auropunctata | reverse complement strand
TATCCCCTGTGTGCCTTGTCGACTCAGTTCGGTACTCATTGGGTGGCATACGCAAAGAGGGGAAATCGTGCTATATATTTCGACAGTTTTGGTAATCTTCGTCCGCCGAGAGAATTGGTGCGATATCTACGGGACAACGAAAAAAAAAATCGAATTCAATCGCACATCTTATTAACGTTACGATCAAAGCAATTGCGGTCAACTGTGTCTACAGTTTTTACAGACGGTGGATAATATATTTAAAGACAAACGTTGCAACATTTAGACTCAGTATTCATTCAAACATGTCGCTGACGTTTACGTTGACGGGCAAAAGTAGCATCCTCGCGGTAAGCTA
>NW_012087749.1:0-505 GCF_000956235.1 Wasmannia auropunctata | reverse complement strand
GAATCTTATTAGACTGATTAGGGTTAGAAAAAATATTAATCCACCAAGTAAAATCTTTCTGAAGATGAGAAGGAATTTCCATAATTGCTGAATAATCTTTGTTGCATTCAGTAAGAGATAAAAATTTTTCTCTTTCAAAAGCCTTAGTATACAGCAGTCCATACTGGACCGCTGGGCATACTGAAATAAGAGACCCGATTAAACTGGCGAACTCTCTTATGGAACACCTTACCCGGCGAGCCATGTTCCTTGTTAGACTTACAAGGGAACCTCGCGAAGTGTCAAATTCTGATCTTAACGAAACTTTTTATACATGTAGGTTGCCTAAATAGATGAATTTAGAAATTAGCAGTTGCGGCCCAAAAACGGTTTAAAGGGATGAAACCACCCCTTATATATAAATTAATTTTCTTTTTTTCATTATATCTCGAAAACTATTTAAGATATCAAAAAATGTTTTATACAAAAGTTTTACAGTAAAATTACCTCTATTCATTAACGTTAA
>NW_012087748.1:0-761 GCF_000956235.1 Wasmannia auropunctata | reverse complement strand
TCCAAAGTTGCAATTTGAAAAAATTCAAAATTATTCGATCGTATGGATGTTGTTAAATCGCAATTCGCGGCGTACAGGATGCGGATAGGAACAGACAGGATTTCTATGCGTAATTGCGGACAGATGTTGGTGAAATGTAATTACGTACAGAAAGCAGACAGAAACGAATAGAATTTACTGCTGTAATTGCGGAAATCTCTTCCGCTGTTGATCGGTGTATCAAACTTTATTACTCACAATCAGAAGCTTCCCTGCCGAAAATGTTCGATTAAAACCGATTATAAAAAAAGTTATCCGAATCGATCGGGATTTCTGCACCGAAAATACGGTATTAAAAAGGATTAAAATCCTATGAACCAAAAATGGTCGATCCAAAATTTACTGATTGATATATGAATATATCATGTCAAAATTAATTATATAGTTCAACTAATAATAAAATTTCATATATATTTATTTTTCTAAATGTAATATAGAATTAATCGAACCAATAACAAGAAAAAATTTTTCGAAACCAAACTCAAATTTATGACGAATGTAAGGATTAATACAACATTTCAATGCACGCATATTATTTCAGGACACAAATCTCAATCAAAATGGATTACTTTTTTTTAATCGGTTTTAATCGCATTTTTTTCAACTAACGGTCACCCATCCAATCCACGACTGCCGTCAACGCTGCTTGACTTCTGTGATTGAGAACTGCAGACACTTCGTGATGATCCATGACTACTCGATATTAATAAATACATATTCGT
>NW_012087747.1:0-386 GCF_000956235.1 Wasmannia auropunctata | reverse complement strand
TCTCGGTATAATGAAGAAAATGTTTGTGGATTTTTTGGCTTAACAGTAAATCAGCACAGAAACTTAGTAATGCTGCAAAAGTAATCATTTCGCAAAATTTACTTCAATTACAAAATCAAGTACCAGAAGAAAAAGACTACACGATCAATTACAGAAATAGCTAAATGGAAGGCTACTGAATTTCGTTTCTTCTTATTATATTGTGGACCAATTGTTATGAAAAAAGTTTTATCTGAAGATATGTACAAACATTTTCTATTGCTGCATATAGCTTGCCGTATACTGTGTTCTCCAGAAACTGCTATAAAGTACAATGAGCATGCAAAACTTTTTCTTCATTATTTTGTTACTGCAGCATGTCAATTGTATGGTGAGGAAAGTCAAAT
>NW_012087746.1:0-644 GCF_000956235.1 Wasmannia auropunctata | reverse complement strand
CAGAAAACATGCTCAAAAAGATACACGCGTGTCCGCCGCTCCTCGTCCGAGGCGGCGACAATACTACTCCCGGCACCACAGCTGCGGCGCTACTGCCGTGCACCTCACCCGATATCATCAAACGCGATCGAAACATATGTTTCGGCTAACTCAGATAGCGGCAGATCACAGCCGCCTTCAATAATCACGCTATTTCTTAGGCAGATGTCAATCTCGGGGCACCACGACCACGTATACAGCGTGCCGCGACGCGAAGACACGCCCTTCTTGCACCTGTACTTTAGGTGCAGATATACTACTACGGCATTGTTTAATAATTATTCTCACAAGCAGGCAATGTACCGCGTACCAGAATACACTCGCGGCTCTATCTTTACAGCGTACATCAATCATCAATGCCCCGTATCCTGCGAATTCCACGCCAATCTGCCCGGCCACGAATGCGCGGATTCGGCCCACGTTACACGACGCGAGAAAGTAGCGGCACTGGTTTCACTCGTAATTTTACAATTACTTACAGAAAATCGATTCAATTCACAGGCCCGAGTATGCCAACGCTTACAGAGAAGACGCGAAAATCAATGGGTGATTGAATATCCCCTCGGCGCCCGCGTCCGAGCCCTCGCACTACCGACAATATCCTA
>NW_012087745.1:0-460 GCF_000956235.1 Wasmannia auropunctata | reverse complement strand
TATCCCCTGTGTGCCTTGTCGACTCAGTTGAAAACTCAGTCGAGGGAGAAACACGCGCACTATTTACTAACCCACGACGATTTACTGACACACGAGGCGTTCACTCGACGATAATAAGCAGTCGACTGACTTTGTTGGTTACGTTTGCAGCGCTGTCGAAACGCGAACATGTGATTAGTTGAAATATACACAATCAGAGCGCGGCTAAGTTCTAAGGCTTCAACCGATACAAGTATTTGATTATTTTTTAAATAATTTAAATGATTTAATTGATTAATTATTTTTAATAAATTTTTTATTTTTACAAGTTTGCAAACTTGAAACGAGTATTTTATGTTTTACAAATATTTTATTAAGTATTTATTACTTTTATTAAAAAGTAAAAGTTTATTACTTTTATTAAAAGTAATAAATACTTAATAAATACTTAATAAAATATTTATAAAACATAAAATACTCA
>NW_012087744.1:0-402 GCF_000956235.1 Wasmannia auropunctata | reverse complement strand
TGACCAGAGATGTCGGCTGTAGGTCCTGTTCCTTCCGGATGCGGATCCCACCGCTGCCACCAAATTGTTGTGCCCGGGTGATTAAGAGGCACAATAAGAGGATCCGACTCCGCGGGGGAACGGGATTACACTTGTATTTATTCAATAACTCCGACACTCTGCTACTTTTTAAAATATAACCACTTTTATTTCACCTTAATTTCACAGACTTGATTTTGTTTAACACCTTCACCTTAACTATTAAAGACAGAATAACTTTCATGGCACGAACGTCGTGCTCGAACGTGATTATGACGGACTTAAGGACTGACCGCTCGCGGCTGATCGTTGCGCGTACTTATGGCTACGCGTTGCCGCGTCAGCGCTCAGCATTTCGGCAATTGCATTGCGCGTTCTCGGTAC
>NW_012087743.1:0-433 GCF_000956235.1 Wasmannia auropunctata | reverse complement strand
TCGGTCCCGTGCCTTGGCCTCCCGCGGATCTTCCTTGCTGCGAGGCTTCCGTGGCGGCGCGAGCCGTCGTGGTCGTCCTCTTCGGCCGCCATTCAACGCTCAGCTCAGAACTGGCACGGACTAGGGGAATCCGACTGTCTAATTAAAACAAAGCATTGCGATGGCCCTCGCGGGTGTTGACGCAATGTAATTTCTGCCCAGTGCTCTGAATGTCAACGTGAAGAAATTCAAGCAAGCGCGGGTAAACGGCGGGAGTAACTATGACTCTCTTAAGGTAAGGGAGTAACTATGACTCTCTAATTCGTATGTTGGAGATCCCTGGTTCGAACCCAGTCTCGGCCAAAATCCGAGCTGCGTTTTTTCCGGGGTGATTTGACTGCGATCCGGTAGATGGCTTCTGTGTCAACCTAGGGCACGTGTCCTCGTAATTTTC
>NW_012087742.1:0-386 GCF_000956235.1 Wasmannia auropunctata | reverse complement strand
TAAAAAAAATGTATTATTGTTTGATTAAAAAGACTACTTTTTATTCTTTTCCCTCCTTCCCTATAATTAAGATCAATATAACATAATAATAATAATAATAATAATAATTGAACATTACTTATATGATAATAACGTAAACGTGAAACGTGAAAATGTAAAACGTGAAAAACGTGAAACGCGACGTAAAAAAAAAAACGTGTAAAAACGTGAAAAAAAACGTGAAACGCGAACGTGAAAAACGTGAAAAACGTGAAACGCAACGTAAAAAAACGTGCAAAAACGTGAAAAAACGTGAAAAAAACGTGAAACGCGAACGTGAAAAACGTGAAAACGAGAACTGCCAACATAAAAAACTTGCAAAACGTGAAAAAAAAACGTGAAAACAA
>NW_012087741.1:0-332 GCF_000956235.1 Wasmannia auropunctata | reverse complement strand
TATCCCCTGTGTGCCTTGTCGACTCAGTTGTATGCTATACGAAGTTATTACGTCTTCAATCTCAATCTTAATCTCAATCTTAATCTCAATCTCCAATGCGTAGTCTGATACGGGCTTAAGAGGTCTACAACCCCGCGAACCCGGGCGGTAAAGCCAAGGTTTCCCGGTCCCCAGAGATCTCAGCGATGAGATCTCGGGGATTACGGTATGTGCAGCCCGAGGAGCGATCCCCGGGACTTGGGCACCTATAGAAACCGAATCCTTCGGCGGCTTCGGCTGAGCCCCTCTACCACATCAAGGTAGTGCCCAATGAGAGGGGAAAACGATGTAAC
>NW_012087740.1:0-314 GCF_000956235.1 Wasmannia auropunctata | reverse complement strand
TATCTTCCAGAAACTGTCGAGGTTCAATGTATCTGGAATTTATTACTGCGCCAGTCAATATACGACTATTGAAAGCTGCGTCTATCTCACGCCATCTGAGTTCCGCACCGTATCCAGCACCCACTTGCACAAATCGTCCGCGCACCAAATCTTTCAAACTTTCCAATCGCGCGATACGAGCGATGACAGATTGTCTCACACCGATCGATAATCGTGGATTTCGACTCTGCTCATCGAGCGAATCGACGAATTCGTCGACACGCTCTTCCCACGTGATAAAGTGTTCTCGCGTAATCAACCGGGTAGCTTGCTCA
>NW_012087739.1:0-426 GCF_000956235.1 Wasmannia auropunctata | reverse complement strand
CGAGCGCAGCGCCACCACGTTGGCAGTGCCGGGCTCGCGAGGGTCCCCCGCCACTACGTGGTCCGCCGCCGCCATTTTCGATTGCAGCGCCACCACGTTGGCAGTGCCGTCATTTTGGTCAAAGGTTCACATTCTTTCTCAGCCGCATGTTCTCTCTCTTTCCCACTCATTGGAAGGTTCGCGTTCTCTCTCCCTCCCACCCGTTGGAATTTTTTTTTCTTCATCATGCAATAGAACGCTTTTATAAATTTTAATTTTAAGGAAATAGGAACGAAAAGAATAATGTTTTAACATATGATGTATGTTTAATACACATTTTATCTATGTATCGCATCGTTCACAATATTTTTTGAAGCATAATTTAAAAGCATTATTCAATCTTCCACATCATGGTTGACACCCATATTCCGGGGCTCCGACGGTCTA
>NW_012087738.1:0-394 GCF_000956235.1 Wasmannia auropunctata | reverse complement strand
TTCTTTTCATTATTATATATCAATCAAGGTTTTTTGTAAAATGCATCCAGATTATTAAACTAAATTTCTAACCTCGAACCGCAAGCTTTTCAGTATTTGCTACGTCGCTTATTAGCAAAAGACAAAGAAATTTTCGTTGAAATGCCCATAACTCAAGGTTTGACTCAAAGTTTAGCTCGAAGTTTGGATAATTAAGATGCATCTTTATAAATATCATGTTTGCATGCTATAATACTACTATAATACATTACTTACTGCACTTGATATTCTCAATTTGATTAACAACATTCACTGTGTATTCGTGTGTGTCTAATTTCTGTTGAAAAAAAGCGCTGTGTATCCAACACTCATCTGCACACTTGGGGCTCGAAACTCGAAATGGCACTAAACGTAG
>NW_012087737.1:0-314 GCF_000956235.1 Wasmannia auropunctata | reverse complement strand
TATCCCCTGTGTGCCTTGTCGACTCAGTTGTATGCTATACGAAGTTATTACGTTGTCGGTCGTACACGTTTTTTTTTCCAACGTTTCAAAACGCTGTCTCCCTCCCCCCCATTAGTAGCGCGTAAAGTCGTCCACGCCGATCGGGTCGCGTGGCTCTTCTTCTACCATCCACGTATCGCGTCTCGTCCGAGGTATCCGGAATTTTGTCTCTATCGTTTTTTCGCGGTCCCGCGCGCTCCCCGCACGTGCACCTCCGAAATGAAAAAAACGTACGGGAGTCGCGGGACCGGCGAACCGCGAGCGAGCGAGCGACC
>NW_012087736.1:0-403 GCF_000956235.1 Wasmannia auropunctata | reverse complement strand
TTTTTGCAAGGTTATATTAAAACATGCGATTCAAAACTGAGGTTACATCGGCTAGCTGTCAAAATACATTTGCACTATACTGATGCACTTTACTGACGCAGCTTAGTCATGGACGTAAAAATAATTAAGAACGAAACGTGGACCCTAAAATCGGACCCCAGGCATTAATGGCACGAACTGTACATATAATTATATCTACATATTATTTAATAAAATAAAATAGTATAAATAAAAAAATATATACATATATATTATGGACATAATCTTAGTATTTTCAGATATCTCAGGAAGTATTTTGAAGGTATCTCAGAAAAGATCGAAATACAACCGATATGAACCGATGTATTTTATTGTCTAATATTATTGAAATTATAAATGAAAACAATTCAATCAGTGATGATAG
>NW_012087735.1:0-470 GCF_000956235.1 Wasmannia auropunctata | reverse complement strand
TGCTGCTGCTGCTGCTGCTGCTGCTTGCTGCTGCTGCTGCGTNCTGCGTNCGTGCGTNCTGCGTGCTGCGTGCGTGCGTGCTGCGTGCGTGCGTGCGTGCGTGCGTGCGTGCGTGCGTGCGTGCGTGCGTGCGTGCGTGCGTGCGTGCGTGCGTGCGTGCGTGCGTGCGTGCGTCCGTGCGTGCGTGCGTGTGCGCGCGCGCGCGCGTGCGTGTGCGTGTGCGTGTGTGTATATATGTTTGCTTTTTTTTGTTGGCCCTGAGAAGGGCCGATGGGCGTGATGGCCGGAGAGTTATTGGCTCCGCTCGCACCACGAAATCCGGGGCAATGTTTGGTGTAACGCAGAGGTGGTGGTGCGTTGCCCGTTTGCGTCCCTTTTTCGTACGCTTAGACCTCCGGCGTCTGTGTGGCGCCTTCCTTGGTGTCCAGCTCCGTTTGCGTGGCCTGGTTCTTAGTCCGCGGCGTGGTCTC
>NW_012087734.1:0-482 GCF_000956235.1 Wasmannia auropunctata | reverse complement strand
GTGATCATTGGCTGTAATCAATAAAGTATTACATGTTTATTATTAAAAAATTTTATAAATAATTATAAAAAATAATTGTTAAAAATATTTTAAAGCCTTTATTTATAATTAATTCATTTTAATAAGGTTGAAAAGTTACTTGTATTATCGTTTTCGTTAATTTTTTCAGTAACGATCAGAACAAATTACTTGTTTTTGTCTGTAACGCCGTAACATTTTTACAGTAACGGTAACGAATTTACAGTTACTTTTATCGTTATTTTTTTACACTTTTATTGTTTAATTTAATAATATAATTTTATAATTTAATTTTTGAAAAATATTTTGTATTTTATTTATATTTTTTACTTTTAACCTACATTTCCGTAGTCACTAGTATTGAAAATAATATAATTCACATTACATATATACTCTAGATTTTTAGTACTAACAACGAATATTGAAATGCATTGTTAATAATAACATATATTAATGTTTCAAAA
>NW_012087733.1:0-318 GCF_000956235.1 Wasmannia auropunctata | reverse complement strand
ATAAGATCTTCCGCAAATATGTTCGCGAGTTACAAAATAAGTTAGACTTAAATATATATATATATATATATATATATACAGGGTGTCCGGTAATAACCGGATAATATCTCGTGAGCTGGTAGAGCAGATTAAACTGGATCGAAAAGTTCTCTACCATTTTGCAAAATTCGCAATCGTTAACGAAATATTAATTTTTGAAGATTGACAAATAAGCGTGTATCCATCCGCCTACCGCTGAATGCAAGCGCGCGGCGAGATACGACCGCCCCACCGCTGGTAGTTGCTAGCCGATAGTTGACGAGTGGTGGGACAGTTGTA
>NW_012087732.1:0-391 GCF_000956235.1 Wasmannia auropunctata | reverse complement strand
ATTGAGGGAGCTGACGTGGTTTTGACAAATAATTGCGTCGCGTTCATGTTCAACGAAATTCGATACGAACTCGACGGCGTGGAGATCGATCGCTGCAGAAACGTGGGCATAACTAGCACGCTCAAACATTACGTCACAACGTCGTTCGACAGAAGCGTGATTCTGAGGAACGCCGGCTGGGACCCGCTCACCAGCAACGAAGGATTCTTCAATTTCTGCGTACCTCTCTATGCACTGTTGGGATTCTGCGAAGATTACAAACGCGTGGTGCTCAACGCTCGTCACGAGTTGATCCTGATACGATCGCGCAACGACAACAATTGCCTGACGGGAAATCAAGCGATAGAGCCTTCGATCGAATTGTCGAAGATACAATGGCGAATGCCGCACA
>NW_012087731.1:0-364 GCF_000956235.1 Wasmannia auropunctata | reverse complement strand
TTTTAATCGACCAAATGCCATTTCCACCGAAACTCGTGCAGAGTTCAAATATACATTAAAAGACTCTTCTTCTGCTGATAACGTGCCTGAATAGTCTTTGATAAGCCACGGTAACATAGGATAAGCCGGATCACCTACAATCATGTATGGTATATCCATACCATCGATGACTTTAGATGTCTGAAATAAAACATTATATATTACATAAACATACAATCCAACTTATATCAAGCAAACAAAATTTAACTTTTACTTGAGGAATAATAGTCTGCGCGTTCTTGTATATGCTACTTTCCTTGAATACAACAGCATCGTTCACACTTCCAGAATGTTTTATTACAATATTTCTGAATCTAATGATAAA
>NW_012087730.1:0-354 GCF_000956235.1 Wasmannia auropunctata | reverse complement strand
TATTATTATTATTTAAATAATATATTTATATTATATCATATATTGTATATATGATGTATTTTATATATTATTATATTATTATATTCTATCATATATTGTATATATGATATATTTTATATATTATTATTTAGTATAATTGAGTTACATCATTACCATCATCATTATCATTATAATCATCATCATCATCATCATCATTACTATCATCATCATCATCATCATCATCATTACCGTCAGCGTCAGAGTCAGTGTTAGGATCAAAGTCGTTAATTACAAATATTTAATTAAAATTTTGTATTTGATCTTCAATAATTTATTTATTAATTTATTGGTAAATATTAATTACAGTTAGAAATA
>NW_012087729.1:0-368 GCF_000956235.1 Wasmannia auropunctata | reverse complement strand
GCTCCTCTCTCTCCCCCTTCGCTTCCTCCCCCTTGCTCTTGCCTCTTCTCGCTCCCTTCTTTTCCCCTCCTCTCTCTCTCCTTTCTCTCCACCTCGTTCTCCTCCCTCCTTTTCCCTTTCCCCCCTGCTCTATGCCCTGCTTCCCCCTTCCCCCGACTCTCCCGTCCTCAACTTCTCTTTCCTCCTTCCTGCTCTATTCCTTAGTACCCCCTCCTCTTCATCCCAGAACCACCATTCTCCCTCCACCCATGCCTTATTCACTCCCATCATTACCCTCACTCCTTCCCTTGCCATCTTATTCACTTCCTCTCTTAACTTCCACCTCGCTTGCCTCTCCTTCCACGTTAGATCTTCCTCAATCCATATCT
>NW_012087728.1:0-319 GCF_000956235.1 Wasmannia auropunctata | reverse complement strand
CTTGTGCCTGAAAAGATTATCGAAAATAATCGATTTAAGGTGCCATACATATACATGAATTGATCATTGTCGTATTTCTGCCGATTGCGTTGAGTCATTAACCGTGAAAGTGCAGAAGGGGATGTTAACTGTGGGTTCTGGTCTTCCAAGTAAGCGGGTCATAGAATATAGACAGAGATGATGTGCGCCCCACTGTCGCTTCGCGGAAGTTGCCTCGTAACCTGGTCGGCCACTGATTAGATAAATATATAGAGGGCGAGCAATAGATTAAAGCCGAATTCATATAGAAAAGCACAATTTATACTGGAATCTGTACAGC
>NW_012087727.1:0-350 GCF_000956235.1 Wasmannia auropunctata | reverse complement strand
TCGGATACAGTATCGCCCGTTAATGAACTATAAAATGATTCGCGTGCGGTAAATGCGTATCCTCCAACTTTTCAAAGCAGTCAATATACTCGTATGGAAACACACCTTTTCGCGTCAGTAGATCGAAATGCTCAGCTGATAAATTACAAAATTCGCGTTGCATTATCCGTAGTTTATCTTTCACGAGATAAGATGCCAATTTTTCGAGACTCGAACTGAGAAATTTGTATGAGTCAATGAATCGTAATTGTACGCAAATTTCACGATTATTTTTTTTTCTGTAGTACTTTTAACATGCTTGGTGAATGAAATGTATTTCTCTTTTGTTACCGGAAGTAAATCTACGTTTC
>NW_012087726.1:0-693 GCF_000956235.1 Wasmannia auropunctata | reverse complement strand
TCTCTCTCGACTCTTTAACAATTCTAACGTCTCTTTTTCAGTACTCTCGCCCCTCTCACAACTCTCTCGTCTCTTCTACAGTTTTCTTATTTTTCTCACGGCTCTCTCGTATTCCTCACATCTTTCTCGTTTGTTTCTCTGCTTTTTCATCTTTTTTTCAGAACCTTCATCTCTCTCCCGATTTTCTCGTCTTTTTTACGGCTTTTACCTCTCTTTCAAGACTCTCGTCTTTCTAACAATTTTCTTGTTTCTTTCTCGGTATCCTCGCTTCTTTCACAGCTCTGTCTCTCTCACGAGTTTCTCGTCTCTTCCACGATTTTCTTATCTCTGTCACAATTTTCTTGCTCTCTCACGGTTCTGTCATCCCTCTAACAGCTCTCTTGTCTCTTTCATGGTCTTAGTGATGATATACGATTCATTTAATCATTAAAATAAAATAAAATGAATATAAATAAATTATATAAAAAATAAAATGAAATGGAACATAAAATAAATTAAATGGAAAAATAAGGAATGATATAAGTAAAATAAATAAAGTCAAATAAATAAACAAATAAAGAGTGAAACAAATAAAATAAAAAATAAAATGCAATAAAACAAAAATAAAATGTAATAAAATAAATAAAAAATAAATATTAAATTGTAAAGTAAAAAAGGCAAAATAAAATAAATATTTTAGATCGGAAGAGCACA
>NW_012087725.1:0-300 GCF_000956235.1 Wasmannia auropunctata | reverse complement strand
TGTGCTGAGTCGTGTGCACGGGAACACACCTCTTCGCGTAGGCTCATGTGAACGAGCCCTGTGCGAGGTGCGCGATCTTTACTTCCTATACTCTGTGGCGGCCGCGCCACGTGCTCGGAGAACGATCGCAGGGCTGTGTTTTGTTACTGAATACTGGACAGTGGCCAGTGCGGGGGTGCTGCACTGTTGCGTGGAGGTGTGCATGGGCGCTGCAGGTCAGCGTTGCATGAAAGTGAACGCGTGGCGGCGCTGTGCACGTGACGGTGTCAGTGACATGGAATGGCGGCATGACCGCGAATC
>NW_012087724.1:0-315 GCF_000956235.1 Wasmannia auropunctata | reverse complement strand
GTCTGAAACGAAAATCGCTCTAAGTCCGCATGATGATAAGCGATACATTATACCCGATTCTGTCAATCATTTTACTCTACAATGGGGACATTATAAGATACCATTGTAAATAAATAAAAACTCATTTTTGCATAATACATATTTTTTGTAATTAAATAATTTTATTGTAACAAAGAAAAAAAATTTTTTATAATATTGTATATTTGTATATTGTATATTGTGTATTGTATATTGCATATTGTATATTGTGTTTTTATAATAAACAGGAGTGTAATTTTACAAAACATTATCAGATCGGAAGAGCACACGTCTGAA
>NW_012087723.1:0-337 GCF_000956235.1 Wasmannia auropunctata | reverse complement strand
TATAGAAGAAGTAGTCAATAATATTCATACTGAACAAAATAATATCTTCTGACAATTTATATCAAAATGATTTAAAAAATAATGATAATGAAAATCACTGTCAATATGAACAGAATTTAGAAAATACATGTACTAAAAGACGTCATCGATACAAACAAGATCTAGAAAATAATCATGCTAAGAAACGTCGTCGAGATCAACAAAATTTAAAAAATAATCGTGCTAAACAAATGTATCGATGTAAAAAGGATTTAGAAAATAATCGTGCTAAAAAACGAATACGTTACTTAACAAAAGTTTAACATGAACGAGATAGACAGAAAGAAGTAAATAGAAA
>NW_012087722.1:0-353 GCF_000956235.1 Wasmannia auropunctata | reverse complement strand
TAGGCTCTATTAGACGCATCAGAGAATCCATGGAGTTCGACCCCTAAATCCGATACGGTCTGTCTAGTCCATCTTGGTATTGAGATATACTTGAGTTCGGAGAGCTCTTGAGTAGGAATTCCAACGAGAGAGGAGGTCGTCTGGGAGGGTATCGTCCCAGTTGACTCCTCGTATCCATAACTCTTGCATGAGAATTTTAGCGGATATCACCACGAGAGCTATCCAGCCTAGGGGATCAAACAGGCTTGCTATGGTTGACATGACGTATCGTTTAGTTTTTCCGTGTGAATTGGGTAGTTTGATTTGGAAATAACGAGTGAATCCGAGTTACGTGGCACATTTGTGCGGCTACT
>NW_012087721.1:0-470 GCF_000956235.1 Wasmannia auropunctata | reverse complement strand
TTTTGTAATAGAAATGTAATGTTTCAGTGTTAACTCTATTAATATATTTGTTTCCTTTCATGTTAAAAATGGTTTATCTATTACAAAAATATTCACGATACGAGGTAAATGAACATAGTTATGAATTTATTTTGACAGTTGACACATATTGTAATATCTCGTAATTGATATTTTTTCATATGTTGCGATATTAATTGATTATTTAATGTATAAATAGATTTCGTATAAAAGAAAAAATAATTTCTTAACAAAAACATTTTTGCATATTTGTATGATAATCTCGACGTTATTAAGGATGTTCTGGTGCTAACGTTCTAGTATTGATAAAACCTTGAAAATTTAATAAATTGTTTTTATTTATTACCTTAACACATGTGCAAAACCTGAAGTCGATTCTCTAACTAGTTCACGAGTTATTCAACTTTTAATTTTGCATGAATTCTTATGGAATCCTACTTATAAAATATATT
>NW_012087720.1:0-337 GCF_000956235.1 Wasmannia auropunctata | reverse complement strand
CATACATAATTATATATAAAGAAATGATATGTAAAAAATATTTAAAAAATTAATTCAACGAAAAAATTTGTGGTCAAAACATATTTACCGATGAACTTAAGATGACTGTATTTTATCAAGCGATACTTTCGCACATCCTTATAATAACAACTTTCACGAAAGTCAACAATAGAGAAGTTAATAACCTCTTGCGCAGCACGATGCGCAGTCGTCTACTTAACCTTTGCCGTGTCACTGTAGGAAGATTTTATCAGATTCTACCATAAAAATGGAACAGAAAAGAAATTATATTATTTTCTATATCTCATTATATTTAGTATGATGACAAATATTAAAA
>NW_012087719.1:0-469 GCF_000956235.1 Wasmannia auropunctata | reverse complement strand
TTATTTCCAACAAAATTTTTATTTAATTTTCTCTCTTTCTGTTGATTATCTTTTTCAAAATTTTGATTCTCTCCTTTCTCTTTAAAATTATAAAAACTTTTCTCTTTATTCTTTTCAAAATTTAGATTATCTTCCCTTTTCCGTTCGAAAGTACTTTCCTGTATCAATTTCACCGCTTTTGCTCTTTCTACAGCCACTCTCAAAGATGTTACTCCCTCCAGTTGTAAAGCTCTCTTTACGAAACTGTCAGAAAGAGCGGAGACAAACCGCGCGCATGCTATTTTATCACGCGTTATATCAGGACATTCGGGATAAGCTAATTGTGCAAGTCTTTCTACATCAGAGCCAAAAGACGCAATATTTTCCCCGAACTTCTGTTTTCTATTAGTAAACTGCGAATAATAATTTTGCAACGATTGTGACTCACCGAATCGTAACTCTAACTTTGATTTTAACTCCGTATAATTTA
>NW_012087718.1:0-478 GCF_000956235.1 Wasmannia auropunctata | reverse complement strand
TTTTAAATAGCTATCCTTTCTTTAGTCTTTCTTCTTTGGAGCTTTTTTTAAATATTTGGCTCCTTTTGTCTGTTGCAGATGGCGACGGGCAGGTGGATTTCTTTCACGATTACATTATATTTTAAATTTTAAAATAAACATTTTTTAATTTTAATTATCTATTTTCTTCTCCTCCTATTCCTCTTTGCGAGCGATAACGGGCGGGGCCCGTGCGCAACGGCGGCGGCGGCGGCGGCGGCGGCGACGACGAACGCGAGCGGCGGCGGCGGCGGCGGTGGCGGCAAGCGCGAGCGCGAACGCGAGCGCGGTTCCCCTTTCCCGCGATACCCGCATCTACGACGCGGTTCCTCCGTCCCCGCGCATCCCGCACCCACAACGCGGTTCCCCTCTCCCCGCGCATCCCGGACCAACAACGCGGTTCCCCCGTCCCCGCGGACCCCGCGCCAACGACGCGGTTCCCCCCTCCCCGCGCATCCCG
>NW_012087717.1:0-433 GCF_000956235.1 Wasmannia auropunctata | reverse complement strand
TATCCCCTGTGTGCCTTGTCGACTCAGTTGTATGCTATACGAAGTTATTACGTTCGGACCAAAAGATTTACAGTAATATGCAATCTTTGCTATGCGTTCGTCACAAACAATTCAGTGGTAAGCGCTAGGTGATAGTCGTCTCGTCTTTCGCGTGTATATTTAATTGAATATATCTATTTTATTTTTAATATTAAAATTGAAGTTGACAAAAGTTCGATAATACGAATTTGAATTTACGTCATAACATTTTCTGCTCTTTCCGCGCGTCTTAAAAAAATTTCCTAAGTACATTAAAATTTTATCAAGAGAAATATCTTTGATGCCTTTGCAGATAATTCAATACATTTAATTTAATAAAGATAATTTAACTTATGAAGGCTTAATTTAATATAATAAAACCCTAATTTTCTCGGAACCGAAAGATGCGAGTGTA
>NW_012087716.1:0-821 GCF_000956235.1 Wasmannia auropunctata | reverse complement strand
GCTACGCTCCTGCGTACTCCGGCTAAGCGCGATCTGATTGATTAACTTTATTCGTTAATAACTCTGTAAATAATGGTCTGAGCCAAAATTGAAAAAGGAACTTTTAGTTCAAAATTTCATTCTCTTTCACGCCTTGAAATATTAATTAAGCGTTACGGGACACCCTGTATAAATCGAACCCAAGCTATCGATTAAATCTAGTTAGAACTTAATCGGTTCGACCGTTATTGAGATCTCAAAATCTCGGGTGCTCGCAACGCGACGGCTCGCGTTAAGAGACCCGGCATGGCTTGTTTGAACACTTGACACCAAGCCACTACCGTGTCTCCTGATATATATTTATCTTTAACATAATAAATAATGTAATGTAAATAGAGTATGTATACAATAAAGCATTACTTTTTTTTAAATATATTTACTATTTTTGTTTCTAAAGATGTTTATATAACTACAATTTATTATTTATAATTTTTTAGAGGCAAAATGTTCAATCCGAGAAATGTAATAGTTGTATTATTTACTACAACTTTTTTAAATGTGCCCGAAACTCCCATTACGTAAATCAGAAATGGAAATAAAAAATAAAATTGAAACCATGTTGCAAGAAATGTACTAGAACCAATTTGAAATTGAAGAAAAAGAGTCCTTGGATTTTGAAAATTCTTTCGATATCCAGAAGCGGAATTAATTGAAGAAGAAGAATGGAAACAAGAATTGAACAAGAAGAAAGAAAAAATGAAAGAGGAGAAAAATCGTATGATGTTAAAGAAATGGTATGTATAAATGATGATATACCAATCGGAATAGCACACGTCTGAACT
>NW_012087715.1:0-408 GCF_000956235.1 Wasmannia auropunctata | reverse complement strand
AGGGTTGATCGCGACAATCAGCTGCTGTACAGAGAAAGAGATGGCGAGCGTGCGAGAGAAAGAGGATCAGCACTCCACAGGTGTACGGAACAGCTGTTCGCTCCGCAACGTTGCTCCGAGCTCTCTCTGTCTCACTCTATTTCTCTCCCTTAATATTTCTATCTATCCGTCGACTCGCGTGCGCAGACGCGCGTCGCGCTCAAGTTTCGGCGTGTAACACACGCGCGCGCACACACGTAACATCACGCACGTGCAAACGCGCGGGTACACTCCGCGTAATTCAAGTGTGCTCACGTTTCGATAAAGACCTAGGGGGGGGAGAGGAAAAACGAGAACCATGTACATAGTACATCATATGCCAAAATTGCACACGTTTTATTACATACGTATGTACATCGCCAACGTCGC
>NW_012087714.1:0-14033 GCF_000956235.1 Wasmannia auropunctata | reverse complement strand
GGGGGGGGAGGAGAATGAGAGGAAAAGTGAAAATAATAATAAATAATTTTGAAGATGGAATGATTTAAAAGTTTTATTCAGTTTTGCAGTAGGTATTTTAAGAAAATAAATCTCTTATTTAAAGATTTGTTTATATCTGTATCAATCAAAGAAGTAAGAAATGTCTAAATTTAATTTCAGCAAAGTATATCGGATGAACAAATTTTAACATTTTCTGTATGTCTCGTAGGTAAATTTGAAACATGGTATGAAAGGAGTTCCTATGGAAATATCAAGAGAAACATGCACTGCTTGTGCAGGTAGTATGATATTAGAAATGGCCGCTTTATCCCGATTAACAGGTGAACCGATTTTCGAGGTAAAATATTTTGTGGATATGATATAATATGTAGGTGTTTCTTAAATATTCTAAAAGATTTTCAGGGATTCCTTACATTAATTCAAGATGAAAACTGAATGACATGTATATTCAAAATGGTTTAGTTTCAAAGACAGAAATTTTCCAAAAATTTCGAAAATCACTCGGGTTATTTTTATGAAATTTAAAATGTACACAAAGTTTCATTAAAATTAGTTTTCGAAATTTTTGAAATACATTTTTTTTTTTTTTTCAATTTTCAGACATCCTAAATCTTTGAAACTAAGCCATTGCAAATAATCATATGAAGTTTTCGTCTTCAATTAATATGAGGAAATACTTAAAATCTTTTATTATATTTAAAAATCACTCTATATGATTATGATTAATAGTTGACTAGCAGTAATAAATATTGTTTTTCTAGGAAAAAGCGCAGAAAGCTATGGATGTTTTGTGGCGTATGAGACATCGTGGTACAGACTTAATGGGATCTGTGTTGAATGTTAATTCTGGAGATTGGGTACGAAGAGATTCCGGTGTCGGTGCAGGCATAGACTCTTATTATGAATATTGTCTTAAGGCATATATTTTACTAGGTAATTATTTAAGAAAAATTATCGTTTTACAAGCAATTATGTGTTCAATTTTACTTAGGTTATTCGTAAACACTTTCATTTCGAGGTATTACTACGAAATTTCTTATCAACATAGGTTTTATTTTGGCTATTTTCAATTGTACTTTAAATCAATTTTATAATGTCCGATTGTCTTCATAATTGAAGAAATTATGGACATGGCTATTCAATTAGGAGTCGTTAATTATTTTGGGGGAAGGGGTGACAAACTTTAAGGTCCTTATCTGTGTTTTGACACGCGCGCGTCTACACACAACACACGCGTGTACGCGTAAAAATGTAAGAACCGGCCCTTCTTAGAGCTACTATAATATCCAAATCCAACTGAACAACCTCGACATACGTAATAAACAACATACGTAACAAATCCTAACTATATGTCATCTTTGAAGCTTTATATCTCGGGAATGGCTTAAAAAGCACAAGTAGTGCTTTGCAATTATTTCAACGTCAGAAGACATACAGTAGGAATAAAGAAAAAGTCACTATTAAAATTCGATAAGTTTTTATCTTATGCACTACAAATATATAATGTCATTTTTTATAAATAAGTAGCCAGGATGAAGCAATAACAAATTAAGCTAAAAATCTTCAAAAATAATTTATAATATGATATTAGTAACGTGTGTTGAACTTCCTTAGCTTTTATCACAGCTTCTAAACACCGTGGTATAGAGTCAACTAATGTTTTTAAAACTTCAAACGTGATCTTAATCCATTCTTCAAATAGAGCTATTCGAATATTCAAATACAGTATTCTTTTTTATTTTGACATTTTGCGGTCCAATTTATCCTATAAATGCTCTAGGATTAAGATCCGGACTTTGAAGAGGCCATTTAAAAACAGTAATGTTTTTTGTCTCAAGAAATTGTTTGACAACGCGCTAGGTGTGTTTCGAGTCTTTGTCTATTTGGTGTTGAAATGTTAAATTATTTCCAAGATCCATATTTTGAGCGGAAGCACGAAAGTTTTTCTGGAGAATATTGCGACAATAAATTCCTATCCATTTTTCTGCTAATTTCTTCCAAATTACCAAGCTGCATCTGCGAAAAACATTTCCGTAACATCACATACCGACATGTTTTATCGTGCCAACAGTTCATATTGTAAACTATTCATATTATAAGCTATGTTTTCTGCAGTGCGTCTGCAAACCATCTGCCGTCTCTTGAAGCCACAAAGTTCATTTGGATTCGTCACTCCAAATAATACGAACTTAGAATTCAGGCTTATTCACGTGCCGATTTGTAAAAGCAAGTCTTTTTCATATTCGTTTTTGAAATAAAAGGAACATGATGAGCAACACTTTTAATCCGGCTTCATAAAGACGAATTGTTGAAACATGTTTTAATTCCTGTTAACTTTTGGATGAGATTTTGTAGAGATTTTGGGATTAATGATAGTTTGAAATTTGATATCGGTCTTCGTGGGCTATCGTGCTTCTCTTCAGTCTTCCGTCCTGATCTTGGAAGATTCTCACTGTGTCATAAGTTTCCATTTTTTTAACAATTTTGCGCACACTAAATGATTTTCCGATTTCTGGCTAGATTTTCCGATCTTATGACCATAATATCCATTTGGACAGTCGGTTGAGTTGTCATTCCTCAATAATATAATTGCTTTGTTACATTACTTTTTAAATTTTTAACAATGATTAAATAAAATATATTTACTTCAGTACTTTTGCTTTTACAATAGTTTAAATTAGAAAATAGAAGTGAAAAAGTAGCGACTACTATATTAGATTTACTTCTGAAAATTTCAACTTTTAATGACACTAACGTTTTCTACAGAAATGATCTCTTTGTTTAGTTTCAAACCAAAGCGAACTTTTGTTTTATATTATTGGCTATTTATATTAAGCTAAAGAGAGAAGCTAACTTAAGGGAATTCTTTTGATTGATAGATTCTCAAATAATTGTGCTAAATTCGAATTAATTCTTTTTTTTATCGTTTTGGCTGCTTATTTTTTATTCCCATTGTATTTTATTGCATATATACCCGTACTTTTTATTACATAATTCTTATAGAAGTTTCAAAATTGACATACTGTTAGTATTCGCATTATGTACATCGAGATTGCTCAGTCGGATACATTGCAGTAGCCCTATTCTACAAGAATATACAATAAAAATGAATTTTCACTAAAAAATTTGAAGTTAGCCTTTCACAAAGTAATTACAAGGTCAAATGAAAATGTCAGTATCATTTGTTCTTGAAATTCTACAATTTTTATCTAAAACATTTTTCCATATCTTTCGAAATATTTGCCTGAAGCAATTAAAATGAGATACCCTATATACATATATTCTTATTCTAAAATTACACATTTTCTGTCATTAATTAATTTAGCTTATTCTCTGTATAAAAATATCAGTTTAGGTCATGAAAAATGTATATTTTACGATTTATATGTATGTATGTATGTATGTTTGCGTACATATAAAGCGTTTATATATTTTATATTATATACAGGTGATGAGAAATACTTGGGCCGTTTTAACAAGCATTACCAAGCTGTGATGAAGTATGTCAGTCAAGGACCTATGTTATTGGATGTACATATGCATAGACCAAATACCAACTCCAAAAATTTCATGGACGCTTTATTGGCCTTTTGGCCAGGTCTGCAGGTATTAATTTTTAACATATTTTTAATTAAAAAAAAGTTTATTTATTTGAGTTTACAATTGGGTTCAGCAGTATTTTTTTGTTTTAAATAATAATTTAGGTCGTATATATTCTTAAAAATATATATAAAACATATCTTGCATATTTATTATTTTAATAACAAAATAAAAATTGTTACATTTGAATCGGGCTTTTTCGCTCAAAAATGTCGTATGACGTCATTATTAGCCATCGATAGTTAATCAATCCCGTCGCCGCTACCGCTATATCATATTTGCTTATTTACATCGTGTTCAATCTTAAAACTGCCGTCAGCCGTATTGCTCCAATAATTTTTGTAGGTTAGATTTCAAAGGTTACATTCTGAGCGTTTTGAGTAAAGAATGTACATATAATTATTATTATCAAATAAATTTAGGCAAATTACTATACACTGATCTCGTATTTGAACATTATTAATAAATATTAACTATTTTACCTTTTTATTTTAACTCCACTTGATTCGGTTATATTAATTCGGTAACATTCATTATTTATGAAATAATCAGCAATCATTCCCGTAGAAACTTTAGGAAGATTATCTGATTGCGCCTTCACGAAACCACTGTCACACATTTCTTGTTTTTTTTTAAATATAATAATGACAAAATTGCAAAACAACGTGTCTTATATTCGACTGTTGCTAACTATCCCGCCGAAATAGCTAATAATGATGTCACGACTAATCGCGCGATTATTGGATTCATAATGTTGACTATATATATATATATATATATATATATAACGATCTTTAAATAAATTATGGCAAAATAAACTTAAACAATAACATTTGAATGTTATTTATAACATTTTATAAGTCTAAAGAATATTTTAAAAAATTTTCAGAATATTTTATTTATTTCTGATAAAGCCAATTTTTTGCAGGTTCTTAAAGGTGACATTAAACCAGCCGTAGAAACGCATGAAATGCTATACCAAGTTATGCAGAGACATAACTTTATACCAGAAGCATTCACTACCGATTTTCAGGTAAATATTATATATTACAACTGATTACGGAATACGTAAAAAAATTTATTATATTTTATTTAAAATTAAATAAATTATAAGAGGCTCATAGGAATAAATTTAAATAAAATCAATAGCAGAGCTGACAAGATAAGCTAGGTGTACATGCTAATTAATATGTATTGAGTGAGATGGTAAACAATCTTTAATATAATATAAATAATTAATATACAAAATATACCAAACGTTTCGACCCTTTTACATAGCGGTCATCTTCAGTGGGAATATAACGAATTAAATACAAAACTTCAATTATATATCAACGCATTCGCTTGCAATTTATATTAGTCTAATGCTTTACAAAAATTGTTTTGCCGTCTAGACTAGATCTTTTGGAAAGCGTCATCTTTTCTCATCCGTATTAGCCCATCTGTATTAGAAACCGCATCAGACTAATATAAATTGCGAGCGAATGCGTTGATATATAATGTAAGTTTTGTAATTGTTTAATTCATTATATTTCCACTGAGGATGATCGCTATGTAAAAAGATTGAAACGTTTGGTATATTTTGTATGTTAATTATTTATATTATATTAAAAATTGTTTATCATCTCATTGTCAATCAATACATATTATTAGCATGTACAGTCATGGACACATTGGTTGCGACACTTTCTTTTTTATAGGTTTCAAAACGTATTAATATTTTGCAAATGCGGACCACGATTGGTGTTATATTGTCTCTAGACTAAAGATAGTACACGTGGTCCGCATTTGCAAAATATTAGTTATCTATAAAGTATATATTATGTATATTAAATATATATTAGAAACCTATAAAAAAAAAATGTCGCAACCGATGTGTCCACGACTGTACACCTAGCTTGGCTTGTCAACTCCGTTATTGATTTTATTTGCTATTATATTTTATATTGCATTGTACATACATTATCTAAATAATGTCTAAAATCAGGTGCATTGGGGGCATCATCCACTCAGACCAGAATTTTTAGAATCGACCTACTTTTTGTATCGAGCAACAGGTGACCATTATTATTTGGGAGTCGGACGTAAGGTACTTAAAAGTCTGCAAATGTATGCAAGAGTGCCATGCGGTTATGCAGCTGTATCAGATGTTAGAACTAACAAACATGATGACACAATGGATAGCTTCGTTTTGTCCGAGACATTTAAATACTTATTTTTATTATTCGCGGAACCAGGCGAATTGGTTTTAGACTTGGACGAATTTATTTTTACTACTGAAGGTCATTTATTACCGCTTACACTCGCTTCCATCAGGACAAATATTTCATCTGTAAGTGTACTGCAGGATGCAATTGATTTGGTAGTGATGGACATAAATTTCACATTTTTAATCAAGCAGGATTTTGAACGCGATATCGTGCATGTGGATGAATTTGACCGTACTTGCCCAAATAGTTTACATTTATTTCCGGCATCAGTAAGGCAACCTTTGAGAAATATGGTCGAAGATGTTTGCCCGAGACGATCGATCAAACGAAGATTAAGTGCATCACAATTTCAGGTATATTCATATCATATTTATATATTTTTGACAAAAATTAAAGATCCAATTTATTTCTACAGGCAAATAATTTGGAACATTTGAAAATGTTGAGTGATATGGGGATAACAACTCTAACACTAGCCGATGGACGGGTTCAACTTTTACACACATTTTCTAATGTAATTTGTCATTAAATATAATATATAATAAATTGTATTTAATATCTTATTATGTTTTATTATGTTTGTTTATGATTATGTTTCTGTGATAAATTATAACATCTATTTAAATATAGGCAAAAACACCGCAAGATTCAGAGGAAGGACTATTGTTCATGCAAGAAATGGTCGAACTCACCAAGATGCAAATACAACCGGAAACTAAACCGCAAACAGTAACATTCACAAAACCTAACACAGATCCACCGGAAAAAATTACGTTGCTAGCCGGACCGGCACAGTTTGGACCTGAATTACAGAATTTCGATAAAATCATCGGAAAAGTAATATTTACATATCCACCTGCAGCTTGCACAGATCTGCTGAACGCAGATAGATTGGCAGGCAAGATAGTGATCATGGATCGTGGAAATTGCATGTTCATAGAAAAGGTATATATCCCTGCAACACATTTCGCCCAATCAGCCTTTTGTACTTTAATTTCATATTTTCATATTTAACTCTAGGCGCGGAGAATTCAACAAGCTGGTGCTATTGCCGGAATAGTATTGGATAATGTTGCGGGTTCGAGTGCGGCAACTTCGCCCATGTTTGCAATGTCAGGCGATGGAAAAGAGGTGGATGACGTCACAATACCTGTCGTGTTTCTCTTTTTCACAGAGGCAGCCGAACTGATGAAAGCTATTAACGCGGCAAATGGCGATCTTACTGTCACACTTGGTAATTATAAAGATTCAAATATAACTAAAATATAAGTGATTCCATTTCTTGCGCATTACTCTTCAACGACAACTTTCGTCTAATTAAAAACCATTTTTTAAACTAAAACATCAAAATATAATCTAATCCAAGATGTGAAATGTCAATTAACATATAACTTGAGTTATAAACAATGGAAAAAAAGCGTTTCCTTAAATTGAATTTTAAAGAATCAAAATGATAACAAAGCTACATTCTTTATTTAATTTCGAGTGAAATTCATTTTATTAGAATTTGCACAGAACATTTAAAGGCTATCTAAGAACTATAAAGTTGTTATAAATGATGATTTCTCGCAATATTTTCATAAAAGTTGACTTCAACGAATCTAGCATTAAAATTTACTGCATATTTTTACAGATAGATTTAACAGATTTGGACTAAACTTTTCTTCAACAAAAATTAGACATTTTTTTAATATTTTAAGATAGTTTTTAAGTAATTAATGATTAAAATTAAAAATAAAAGATTTTTTAATTCTGTTAAGTTAGCTTCTCCACATTAAAAATAAATATATAAAAATTAAATTATTCTCTAAAATTTCTTTTTATGTGCGTTTGTAAAATAGAAGAACTTAGATATTTAGGAAAATATACTTTTAAACAAGAAAACATTAAAATCTTGTTTTATATATTTTGAAAATACCAAAATTAGAGAACGTTTTAGAAACAAGATTTTCCATCTTTAATTTTACGAAGTAATATAAAAAAAAAGATAAATTTTGTGCTAAAAATGTGAAATATTAATGTAATGTTTAAATTAGTGTAGCAAATTTGTAATTGAAATTGATAATGCTAGCTTTACATAAAATTAGCATATCTAGTACTAAATACATATACAAATGTTTTTTTTAAATTTGAAATGTGGAGACAATTGATAAAATGTTTTATTTTATTTTTTGTTATGGAAATACTAATTTAAGAGGAATAGATTTTTTATAGAGATTAAGCTTTAAAAGATAAAAAAGAAATCAAATGCTTTGCTCAAATAAATCTAAGTAACTTAATTAAAAAATTAATTTTAAACATACAGGTTTCAAAGTCCTATCTTATTTCCTGAATCTTAAAGAAATCCTAAAACTGTCTGTTTTGTCGATTAATCTCAATTGTATCGAAATTTCTACGTATTGCTTTAATATTATTTAACTTGGAAATACTTTTCCAGACTTAAGTATATGCATAAATACATATCCGACGCCCGGAATTTATGTCGAGAACGAAAAAAATTTTAATAATTTTTTTATAATTCAGATCTTTATCATTTCTTAACTGTGTGGCGTCTATGAAATCGTGATAAGTGCTTGATGTAAAAGCTGTGCAATTCGTACTTGCGAAATTACGATGGCTAAACTAGTAGATTACGTTAAAAAACAACATGGTAATTCTTAGAATAAAAATTGAAATATCTAATTTTTTCAAGAAATCTGTATATAAAAATTTTTTATGATGTGTATATGCAATATTGATGTAGTAAACATAAACACATCACTATTATCAATATCGCACGCATACATATGTATGTACAAATCATTAGTAAAACAGCGATCCTAAACTCCCAGAGGTCGGCCGTCTCTCTAGCATCTTCTTAAAAAAAAAAAAAAAAAAAGTTTTAGATATAAAAAAAACGGCGAAACATGATATGAATGCAATGATTTCAAGGGACTCCTTTTATGCAAAAAAGTTAAACGCTTTCAGAAGGGTAGGGACGGGGATGAAACCGGAAGCAACTCAAAAATTTTACATAGGAAAAGATGTTGGATTGTTTTAAAAATATAGTTAAGAGAACAATTTTTACGTAAATTTTTATTATAGGCTATTGCAATTTTTTTATTAAAAATTACAAGGGTTTAAAGTTCAAAAACAGTCTTTGTTTTATTATAATTTTTTATTTAGGTTAGAAAAACGTACTTGGTAACAAAATATTGATCTTATTATTAAAATCATCTGTTTTATCGGACCGAATGTGATTATTTTTCAGCACGCTATTTTTCTAATTGTCTACAGATTTACAAATCCTTCCACAATTAAAGTATAAGCACTAAGTCATTTCGACTAACTGTTATTTTTTTAAGCCAAAAAAATTTAAGAAATTTAGATCTTTTTTACTGACTTTTAGTCCAATATGACATTTGTCAACTTGTGTCAATATATACTTTATACAAAAGTTTTACAGTTTGTATATAAAAATTGAAATTGCACGGTCTGCGAATTACATGAAAAAAAAAATATAGTGATTTCTTAGAATTAGGATTAAATATTTAATAAAAAAGATTGATGTGCTTAAAAATTTCTGATATGATACTGATATAGTAATATTGTAAATACGATGTAGTAGTATTGTAAATCATATGTGTATAAGTCGTTTTTAATTGATAAAACAGATGATTTCGATGGAGTTTAGTCTTCAGTTTAGAATACTTGGATTTTATTATTATTAGGCATTTTGAAATAAACAGATCTAGAAAGGCTCAAAGTTATTCATAATGGAAAAAAAAGAAATAAATAAGAATTATTCATTCATATATAGATATTAGTATTTTTTACTTTCATTGTATCAGATATTCAAAATAAAAGTACTATTGATTTCTTAATAAAAAATTCACGTATAATCCTCTTACATTTTGATACATCTGATTATAAACTGAAATATGTACTGTTACTATCCGATTTCAAAATTTATCCATTATATTTAGGAATGTTTTGAAAGTTTTTTCTTTTTCTGTTTTCTTATTTTGGATAATTTTGTGTCTCTGAAAAGCTTAAAAGATACTCTTAATTAATACATATTTGCAATATTTGCTCTCAAGTTCATTTTTCTATTACTTTCCTAGCACGAATAAAAAGAATAGAAGTACAAAAGCTATTTTTGAGTTTTGTAACTTTTAAAAAGAGAAATTTTTCTTTTAACTAAACCTTTGAAACAAGATACAATTTCATCCTATTTCTCATTTAAAAATTTTTAGTTACCTCTCGTCCTCTTGAAGAAATTTTTTTTTGCATAAAAGACTCAAAATAATTGAATTCATTTTCTACCCCTTTTTTATATTTGAAGCCGTATTTTTCCCTTCCTCCAAGATCCAGAGTATAAGATAGAATTTTGTTGTAGAATCACCCTATATGCAATATCAAATTTAAAAGATGTGCTGAATGACAATTTTTCAGTATTTTTACTGACAATGAGGAAATCATTTCTGAATTAGATTGAATTGATTTAAATTGAAAATTTGAAAAAAAAACATTCAGTAGTTTTAAAACAATTTTATACATAGAATATTCAAGTACTTCTTTTTTTAACTGGTTTATAATTGAAGGGCTTTATTGCAACAACGAGCTAACTTACATTTTACCTTGTCTGCACAATACATGGAAGAAACATGTTATTTTCGTCGCAGAAAATATGATACATCTCTCGCACGTCGTCGCGACGATGAAATATTTTACTTTTTAATTAATATTATTTTTTATGTAATGAATTTAGTTGTTAGTTACGTGATAGCAACCTGTCAACAAGACTTTCGAAACGTTGCTGCAACCATGATGTAAGAAGACTACATAATGTCTTCTACATCATGGCTGCAACGTAACGTGCGATAAATTAGCACATTATAATGACGTGCTTGTCACGTTTAATGCAAGTTGGAAACATTTTATAAAAATGAAGAAAATTAACTAAAGTTCATCAATTATACAATATATAATATAAGCATGTACAATTCGGACATGAAAACATTTGATCGGAAAAGTCTTTATTAGAACCAATATTAAAAGTGCAAAGAAATGTTTTGATATTCAACTTAAGCGATCCTTTCTGAGTTTTTTCACTTGATGTAACCGCCTTACGCCTCGATCTCATCACTTTAATCCCGGTTCGAAAACGCGAGCATTTTTTCAATTGGGCTCAGTCCATGATCGCAAACATTGCTTCGATGGCGGAGGAAGGCCCAGGTGGGATGCTTGGATACTAGTTCTCGATTACGCCTCGCACGTAGTAGTCGAAAGGATTCATGTTGAGACTATTGGAAGCTAGGCCAAAAGTCCTTGAATTTTTTAACTTGGCGGCTTCGGAGAGCACCTGGCGAATCTTAAAAACATAAGACGTGTATCTGAGATCCTCTTGAGCGATTCAGTCGATAGTGTCATTTCCAAAATGGTTGCCAGCCGTCTTTTCCTGAGCGAGGTCCCTAAATTTTCCAAAGTAAGGTCTTGGACTCTTTCAATGAGTTCCGGAGTCCTTGTTGCTTACTTCCTTGAGTCTTCCTCGCCAGGGTAGAGAAGTCCTCCTTGGACTCCTCTGAGGCCGTGTATCTTTGGGCAACATCGTACACCGTCGATTTATCCAAAGAACCATATTATTTCGACATTAACATTCTTCCGACACGAGGACTTTCAATAATCGCCGCCCTCTGGTTACTAATATTTCGGGCTAGTCTGACCAACTCGGCCATTTCAAGATTATGAACGTTTGTAATTTTTAAAATTTTTATTCGTTTTTGCTACAAATTCCTGTGTCCCGGAAATACATTTTATGTCTATTTCAATCCTGTGAAATGGTTTTCAATTCCGTTTTGTCATTTCGGAGAAATCTTTACGATTGCAATGTGTCGGTAATTTCAACCTTCCAGCATCGTCTTAAGCATTTTTATAATTGCTTCAGAACTTAATTTTCGAATAAATCTTTATTTTTAATTTATTATATAACTATCGATAATAAAACTATCGATACTTATATTTTTACAAAAAGAATTGAGTTAAAGATATTTAAAGAAATTGTAATTAAAAATTAGTACACAATTTGTTCTGATTATTCTAGATTAATACTAATTGTACAACCTTTCTTTATACACATGTTACAGGGATATATTCTTCTAAAGAAGAAATTCAGCTTAAAGCTCCTACTGATTTGTCATTGTTTGAACGTTTGAAAGGATCATTAAAATCATTTCTCAGTCGACAGTCAACTCCCCAGGTTTGTTATTTTTTTCTTTGTTTATTTTACACAAGGATTGTATTTTAGTCTACATTTTATATAAAACTTAGAAAAATAAAAATTCTATATATTTATAGGCAACAACTATTGCATCGAATTTGGATATGATTCCTATAATTGAATCACAAGAAAATCAGGAGGACGCTATTGACTTTCATTATTTTCATGCAGAAATTGTCAAAGATTCGCTTGGTGGTGAAGTCAGAATTACTGCCGCATCCGAAGCTACAATTATCGTCTTAAGACCAGTTTCTACACCGATAGAGATTTTGTGGCATCAATTAAAAGAAGTGTTCGTAAATCAAATATTTCTCAATACTAAACAGAACAAAGGTATAAGAATTAGAAGTTTTATTTTGGAGAGCTATTACAATTGGATTAATAAAGCGCGTGGCGTGCTTACGAAAACATCGTTATCATATAAAGTGCGATGGTTTTTAAGCGAGCTGCTGGTAGTCGCGCCAAACTCATCTATTAAAAAAATGGGACAGCTACTAGAATCAAACAAGCAGAAGCTATTGAAACAGTATTTACTTACTAATATGGACACTATGGTGCTGAATTTAAAAACTGTTGCTACAAAATTGAAGAGTATGAAATCTGTAAGACCCGAAATGGAACAGCTGCTAAAGATTTCGGAGTCTGGCATTGCACAAGTTGAAAATTATTCATTTTTACGTCATTTATTAACTGATTTGTTTGATGAAGAAGATGATATCGTTAATCAACACGTCGCCCTTCTGGATCGTATTCACGCAGAAGTTCATACTACATATCAAGAAATATTAATTGATGGAGTCCAAAGGCATCTGGAGAAATCGGGTGTAGAAGATAGCTCATATTACGACATATTGATTGCCGATTTGCAAAATAATTTAAAAAATATAGATAAACGAGAAAATTTACTTGGGAAAACTAAAGAAAACAATTTGGCAGTGGCGGAATTTATTAGTGACAGTAATGGAGGTAAATTAGAATCGGAAGGAAAAAACATTAAAATTTTAAAGAAAATTAAAGACTCCAGTACTGAAAAATTAGAGGATTTTGAGTATTTCATATTAACAGAAATAGAAAAAGCTGTGAAATATTCTGAGCAAAATATCTTACAAAAATATGAAGATATAAGCGATAAATCGAAAAATATTGTAGAAAATAAAAAAGATAAGAATGTCGTCAAATCCGGCGAAATTACTCTGCACTCCTCTCAAAATCAGAACAAAAGTGAGAATAGAAAAAATAAAGTTCAAAATACCTTTCAGAAAGAGATAGATTTTTTACAAATAACAAAGGTAGTGGATGAAAAATTCAAAGAAACAACTGAAGACAAAATGAAAGAAAAATCTTTTGCAGACACTACATCGAGTGATACTAATAAAATTCATGTTTCTGATACGTCTATGGCTATGGATACCTCCAATATAAAGACAGATTCGCCCAATAAAAAACATACTTTATTACAAAAAGACATTAATGATATACAGCATAATCATGAGACTGATTTAAGAGCAAAGTCATCCAATCAGAAAAATTCCGTTGAAAGTAAAATTATATCCACTGATTTATTGGAAAAGTTTAAAAATCCTATGTGGATTATTAATGAGGAAAAAATACTTCAAAAGAAGTCACAAACTGTAGATAGTATCACAAAATCCAATGAAATAAAATATGATGAAGAAAAATATGTGAATAAAGATAAGGAAGCTAAACCAAAATTGCGTACAGCTAAACATATCGATAATGAATTATAACAATAGCTCTGAGATTTAGACTAAATTATAATTATTATGCAAAAACAGAATTTTCGACGGCCTTTACTTCATAAGGCTACTGCATTACAACTGATATTTTTGCATTGTGATCTAGATGTGCATATAGTCAAATTGACAAATGTGTGTATATGTATATATATATATATATATATATATATATATATATGTATATGT
>NW_012087713.1:0-1500 GCF_000956235.1 Wasmannia auropunctata | reverse complement strand
GCGGCGAGACCGCCGCGAAGAGGCTGCGAAGGGAGCTCGAGCAGCAGTACAGGCATTGAGAACCGCCGGGGACGGCGGGGGTTGCCCGGGGACACGCGGGGGTGCGAAAAAAGGGAAAAGAGGGACGCGGAGGAGAAGGATAAGGCGTGGCTCGGGGGCGGCGCGTTCCGGAGGGTTTCTCGCGGCTTGTTCGGAGAACAACGCGCGTGTCGGCTCGGAAATGATCGCGGAACGACTGTACGGCGACGGAGAGAGAAGGAGAAAAACGGAGAAAGGAGAAAGAGAGTGTGTGTGTCTGTGAGAGAGAGAGAGAGAGAGAGAGAGAGAGGAGGAGGAGGAGGAGGAGGAGAAGAGAGGAGAACTGTCCCAAAAGATTTTATCATCGAAACGCAAGGCGAGAGGCGTTTTCAATGAGACATCACGGAAATAAGATATCTCCTGTTTAGACGCGATATATATAACGTATATATACATATATTCGACGTCGGTCGATGGGCAAACACAATCGTCGCGATTACAAAGGCCTAGACGCGAGGGAAAATACACACGCGGGACCACTTTCGTAGCCCACTTTAGTCCCTCGGGTGCAATCGAGCGTTTCCTGCGATTTTCTATACCTGCCTCGAAGGAAAAGACGGCAGTGCCTTCTTTTTCTTCACCAAGAATGCCAAGCCTGCCCAAAATCTTGACAGTGCGGGAAACTTACGGACTAACTCGGCGAACTGCCAAAGTACACGAAGAAGACCCGGTCCAGTCCACGTGGAAAAGCAACAGTTACGAGCTGACACGGGCTGCGCCGAAGCAATCTCTTTCTCGAAGAGTTTATGCGTAATGTAATCTAGAATCGCGAAAATTCAACCTCTCTGTCTCTGCCTCTTCTTTGAGGATCCCCCCGTTCGAAGTTCTACGTGGATTTCTCGGATCGTGGAGTTTTTTTTCCCCCCCGACGAGCGCCCGGTCGGTTTTATGCAAAGCCAAATATCGCCTGCATCTGAAATAGCGGAGTGACGCACCTAAGATGCAGAACCAAGAAAAGCTACTTGGAATTCTAAGAGAACTCATAGAAATTCGCCCATGTTGTACCTTCGGAGTAGAATAGTCTCGTAAAGTAAAGCTACAAAGACTCGTTTGGAGCCCTTTCTTCAGAGAATAAGTCCACTCTAGTAATAGCGTATGTTAAAAAACCAATGGTGAATTTTTCAGTACATGAGAGATAAACCAGCAAATAGCCAAATAAACTTTTACACGCCATTTTGTAATAGCACAAGCATGATTAAATAAAATATAAAATTAAAGCTATTTTTTTATCAAATTATTTACGTTTACAAAATGATAGTTTATACTATACATGTGATAGTTTTTACTGTTTCGAAAGAATTAACGTTACACATCATTCTTTATCATTAAAATGTTAAGATTCAAAACAGCGATTCGCTTTTTTACGTGTAAATTATTTTTCAAAAAAAGAATTTCCAAATATAATAAAAATATATCTTGTGT
>NW_012087712.1:15448-19069 GCF_000956235.1 Wasmannia auropunctata | reverse complement strand
GAGCGAAGGGTACATTCATCTTTTATCTTTTTCTCGCATGCGCGATTGAACAAGGATGCAGATGGGCGACTCGTTTTCTGTCTCTTTTTATGTGCTCACGCATTCTTAGCTGGCTCCTCTACACCTTGCTGCTATAGGCTTGTGAAAATCAGTGAATGGGAACACACCCTTAATCTCAATCGCTAGTAATTATGGCTTAAGGCTTTATATTGATTATCTTTTGAACGTATATATGTACCTTATAAATTCTTAGTATGATTTAACCTCGCAATACTCTATCAACCCTATGTTTATATGTATACAATACATAATATCACACATCTTACATTAAAGAAAGTAATAATTATAAAAGCTTTTTTCTCTTTTGAATACAACAGTTGATTGAGAATACGCAATCTATATTTTTTATATCTATGATATTTATGTGTATATCGACCGCAAACATTGCAAAACATATGTAAGTTGTTTACTCGTGATTTAAAACGGTGTCTACAATGAGACTTAAGACAATATTTAGGAAAATTGATTAATCGATTATTTTTCTCTCGTGAGATGAATAATCGACTATGATTGATTAATTTTCTTAAAATTTAAATCTTAAGTCTCATGTAGGCGCCCCTTTATATGTTCCTAAAGTGAATTGTTGAAAAAGTGGCTTTATTTTTTTATTTTTATATGGTATATTTTTTATATTAAATGGTATACAAAGTAAAACAGATATATACAAATTATACAATATTTCAGATAGTTATAAAACTTATATAAGTTTTAATTGATTACTTGTATATGGTGACCAAGCGAGATGTCGGCATCTGAACCATTAGCAATAGTTCAATCAAAATTCGTGTCCGGTGAGATTGTTGTAACTGTATCCTTTTCTGAACTTAATGAATAATGGATATATACTTATCATATTGTAATCAATGGCAATTTGCTATTAAACGCTTTAGATATTTAATATAAATTATTTTATTATGATTTGATATTGTGAATTTTTGCAATGCCTTAACTAAATAATCTTAGGCTACGGAAGCGTCATTAATACAGGGCTGGATACAGTCTTCAAGATATATTGCTCTCATTTATAAAGGTACAACCCATGCTTTAGCAATCTTTCTAACTTCAAAAACACCACCACAAGTATATAGCGATCTTACCCTGGAAGGAATATTGCCTATTGATCAGGATTTCAAATGTGGTATAGGTATCTCTCAAATTTTTCTATATATTGTATGTTAATTCTATATATAATATATGAATAATTCTAATTAAGTATATTAATTTAAAAATTATATATGTAATTGTGAATTTTATTTGTATACAACACAGAATGGGCTAAGGAAAAGTTTAAAGAGATAAAATAAGAATATAGAAACTTCATTCAACTAATTTTAATTACATCATATATAGCACATAACATGACATAAATTACCTCACAACTACATTTTGAAAATGGCATCCTTTAAATAAGTAGGTACTTTTTGAGTGCATATATGTTTGTCATTTTTTTCTGAAGTATCTTATGACAACTTTTTTCTGGCAACCACAAAGTTATGATGAACTTAAAACAAATGTTTATAAAGATATAATTTTTTTATGTATATTTGAAGAATATCATTTTCAAGATGTGTAATTCATCAAGTGATGCCATAGCATCTCGACGCCAAGTACATAAAAAGAGAAATTTGTAAATAGCATATTATGTTCTTTATTTTGATGTAATTAAAATTAATTAAATTTAGTTTCTAAGTTTTTATTTTATCTTTTAATTTTTTTGTTTCTTTAGCCTATCTTGTTTATAAGATTATATTTAAATAGTAACAAATAAAACAAATTAAAATATAGGCAAAAATTGGACACACATTTGTAATCATGCAATAAAATTATCTTAATTATATTCTTATGATAAAAAATGAATTATAAAATAAATATATTGTAATAACTTGTAATTTTGAAATTTAATATTATTAAATATATATGTAATAGGAAATATAATTTTTATTAAAACATTTTTTATTTAAGTTAAATTACAAACTTAAAATTAAATATTAATTGCAATTTGTGTGAGATTATATAAAATAAATAAATAAATACTTATATACTTATCTAGTCTTTCATATAAATTGCAATTTTAAGTTTGTAATTTAACTTAAATAAAAAATATTTTAATAATATTTTCTATCACACGTATATTTAATAATGTTAAATTTTAAAGTTACAAGTAATTACAATTTATGTTTCTTTTATAATTCATTTTTTCATAAAAATATAATTAAGGAAATTATTGCATGATTAAAAATATGTGTTTAACTTTTGTCTATATTTTAACTTGTCTAATTTTTTATTATTTAAATAAATCTAATTAAATTTATTTTTCGATAAAAGGTTTCTTCTTTCTTATTTCTTTCTTTTTTTTTAACTAAAGATACTAATGGAGAAGCACAGGATGGCCTTGACATATACATGAATATTACATCGAGAAAACTTCGTCTGATATTTGAAATGAAACTTGGAGAAGCAACCAGTTCCTTAGTATCAGAGATATTTCGAGCGATAGAAGGTATCTCTCAAGATATATGTATATGCACATATGTATCCAATGTATAATAATTTTCATGTAGAAGACATTTATTAATAGAATAATTGATTTTATTTTAGTATATCAGACAGCTAAAAGCCCAGCAGCAGAATTTTCATGGATTGAAAAGCTAACGAAAAGTACAAGAAATTTAGCTACTGGTAGCAAAGATGCGCAAGATGCTGTCGATTCTGTAAGTTAATATATAATTTAATTACTGTTCAACAAAAAATGACTTTGAACACCATAACGAGACTAGTCATTTTCTGTAGTTTTTTGGACGCTGAATCCGTATCCAATTGTAGAAATGCTCTTTCACGTTACAATTTAGATTTGTAAGTAAAGTTGCAAAAAAGGGCTATTTTCACGTACTTTGTCATATTATAACTTCGAAATGCAACGTGCTAGAGAAGTGATCTTGCAATTAAAATGAAGTATGTTGTTGGAACTTTCAGAACCCTCAAAAAGAATATTTTGTGTTCATTATGATAACAAGTTATTTGTTGTTAAACATGGGATCTATTACGGAAAAGCTTTGAATTAAATCATTGGCAATTTCAAAGCGTTTAATTTTGTTTATTTTACGGAGTTCATATTTTCAATTTAAAGCTTACATAAAAAGTAAAACCTATCTGCGAATCGCACCCGCGCGAGCGCACACATACACACAGAAGCACACATAATTTTAAACATTTAAATTTTTAAGTTTTGACGGTTTTGACATTCGCTGTATTGAATCCGCCATTTGGAATTTATCAATTTTGACATTTGATTTGTATAGAGGATGCTGAAAGGTCAGCCATATTTAATGATATTTATACAAGGTCGATAAAGCAGTCTGCTCAATTTCATGACATTTGATTAATATAAAAATTCTACAGTTTATATGTGCAAATTGAAAGTATGACACCCTGTGGACAACAAAAAAGAACAACACTGAATTGTTAGAACTAGGATAAAAGCATATAAAAAAAGTTATTCATTTTTAAAGATTTCATGCAGATTTGCACATCTACATGAAATCTTTAAAAGTGAATAACTTT